>NC_083451.1:4723866-4796507 GCF_020745735.1 Hemiscyllium ocellatum | reverse complement strand
AACATCCTGGCAAATCCCCTCTGAAACATTTCCAAAGCATCCATTTCTTCCTGTTATGCGGTGACCAGAAAGTGTACGCAAAAATCCAAATGTGGTTGTACCATTGTTTTTTTTGATCTCGTGGACCCGAAACTCAATCCCTCGATCAATAACAGCTAACGAACTGTATGCCTTCTTACTCTCCTCTCAACCTTGGTGGTAATTTTCAAGGATCTTAAGTACCTTTCACCAAGATCTCTCTTCTCATCTACACTACCAAGAATCTTACTGTGGGGTATATGTATAAATTAATGTTACTTATACAATTCTGCAATTATAATTGATTATATAAAAATAAATGACTCACAAACAGTGTGTGTAATTGTTTCAGCCAGGAGCTGAAACAACAAGAATGGAAACTATGTGGAGGAAATGCATCATCGTTTTTGTTTTGTATTAGCTAAAATGTATGCAAGAAAGAAACGGGACTGCAACACAATGGTAGAAATACAGGCACTAGATAAAATGCTGTGAAGAGAGGCAGTTAAACTAAATATGCCTGGATAAACAGTTCGTAATAATATCTTTTCCCACTTTTACAGAAACACAGGAACCAAACATCAATTAAAAGGGCTCAGTGAAAAAATGCTGTGAGGGGCAGCACAGATGGGGGGAGCAGATAATGGTAAGCAGAGGATGGGATGGGGTCTCAAGGCCTTTGTGAGTGCAGAAATAAGCATTCTGTCACAGACAAGGCCAGATAAGACAAGAGGTAAACAGGAGTATGGGTACCGGTCTTAGGAAGTGGACGATATAAACGGGGGGCGGGGGAGGTGGGGGGATCAATGAAAAGTAAGAAAAGAGTGTTGGAACCAAATTATTTAAATATCGAGTATTTGTTGAATTCAGTGTGTTTTGTTCCTGCCTTGTGGACATCACACCCACTTGCAAGTGTGAAATAAATGACACTAGTGATTCAGATCTTGTCTCGGACTGAAATTATTGAAGTGAGTGAGCTTTGTTTCTCACATTACCAATAGTCCAGTACTCTGTATTCCTGTTACTTCTCCAAAGTGAATCAACTCAAACTTTTCCACACTAAAAATCATTTGCCAACTGTCTGCCCAGCTATGCAGCTTGTCTACATCTCTCTGTAAAATACAACATCCTTCACCACGATCCACAACTCGACCAACCTTAGTGACATCCGCAAATTTTCTAACCCACACTTCGATGTTCTCATTCACGCCTTTTATAAAAACGAAAAAACAGTGGCCTCAAAACAGATCGTTGCAGAACGCCACTCATAAACAAACTACAGGATGAATATTTCCCATCAACCATCACCTTCTGTCTGCTTTAAGGTTGCTAATTTCTCATCCAAACTGCTCAATCGCCCTCAATCCCATGTCTCCGTATTTGTGCAATAGCCTACAGTGGGAAACTTACCAAACACTTTACTGAAATTCATATCTACGATATCAACCGCTTTAACCACCATCCACATGCTTGGTCACCTTCCCAAAGAACTCAGGCACTAAAGCACGTGAGGCACGACCTACCCTTTACAAAACCGTGTTAACTATCCCTAATGAACTTATTCGATGATTATAAATCCTTTCCAAAACTTTGCTGACAACCGAAGTAAGGCTCACAGGTCTATAATTTCCAAGGTCGTCTCTACTCCCCTTTTTGTACAAGGGAACAACATTTGCTATCCTCCAGTCTTCTGGCACGAATCCTGTAGACAATGAGGATATAAAAATCAAACCCAAAGGCTAGACAATCTCCTCCTTGACTTCCCTGAGAATCCTAGGATAAATTCTATCCAGCCTAAGGGATTTATCTATTTTCATAGTTTCCAGAACTGCTCACACCTCCTGCTTATGCACACTATGCCCTCTGGTCAAGTCGCTTGTATTATCCTCGCACACATTGTCATTTTCTAATTTGAATACTCAGGAAACGTGTTCATTTAGAGCTTAATCTATCTCATCTGTCTCCACGCACCACTTTGCACTACTGTGCTCCATTAGCCCTAATCTTACTCTACACATTGTTGAATTCATGATGATGCTATAGAAAGCCTTAGGGATTTCCATGATCCGCCAACGAATTCTCATGTCCCATACTGGTTTGTCGTAGGTCTATACTTGGATGTAATGCTATCCCTTATCATGAATGACACTCCCTGTCCACTTTTGATCCATTTTCTTAATGTGCCTTAGGGTCCACCTGCTTTTCTTTTTTTAGAGCTCTGCTTTAGGGAACATCTCTGGGACACCCGCAGAACCAACCATACCGCCCTGTCGCCCAACATTTCAACTATCCCTCCCACTCAGTCGAGAACATGGAGGTCCTGGGCCTTCTTCAACGCAGGTCCCTCGCTACACGACGCCGAGAGGAGGAACGTCTCATCTTCCGCCTCAGAACACTTCAACCCCAAGGCATCAATGTGGACTTTATCAGTTTTCTCATTTCTCCTTCCCCCACCTCACCCCAGTTCCTAACTTCCAGCTCAGCACCGTCCCTATGACCTGTGCGACTGGCCTTTCTTCTTTTCCATCTGTACACTCCACCCTCCTCCCTGACCTATCACCTTCATCCCCAACCCCACTCATCTATTGTACTCTATGCTATTTTCTCCCCCCAACCACCCTCCTCTCATTTATCTTTCCACCCTTCAGGCACTTTGCCTGTATTACTGATGAAGGGCTTTTGCCCAAAACGTCGATTTCACTGATCCTTGGATGCGGCCTGAACTGCTATGCTTTTATAGCAACAGGGTATTCTCGAATCTGGTTTCCAGCATCTGCAGTCAATGTTTTGACCTTTGAGCGAATTCTGCACCTGTCCGTGATATTCTTGATCCTGGCACCGGGGAGGCAACAAGCCATTCGCACGGTCCCCTGCAGAATGTTTGTACCTCTGAACTTAGAGGGTCCTATCACAACCAATCGCTTGGAACCTGACATTCTCCGTTTACTTTAAAGCCTGGCTTGGTGACAGAAACTTGACTGCTGGTGCTACATTCATCTGAGATACATCTCGAGTACATCCCAAGCAGCATACTTGTTTGAGATGGGGATAGCCACCAGAAATTCCAGCACTACCTGCCTCTTCTTCCCAACTTTAATAGATGTAACCCATCTACATGACTGTATCTGCGGATTTTCTCACTTCCTATAACTGCTATGCTCCTGTAAATTCTTCACTGCCTCTAACTGCCGTTCCAGTGATCAAAATAATCTGATTGAATTCATAACCAAACACTCTACTGCCAACAGACTCAACAGGAGCATGGAAACTCTCCCTAATCCCTCACATTACTCTCCTAAAGACAATCTTTGCGCCTGAACAACTATAGGTACAAGAAATAGCACAGTCTTACTGCTCTAATAAAGCACTGCTCCTGGCAACTTCAGTATCAATATTTTGTATTTTGAAATTTAATGAAGAGGCTGAACTTAATAAACAGATCATCACAAAGAATCCACTCTATTCACTATCGCAGACTTCCAAAAACAGGGCAGTAAGTTTCCACTTACAATATTTTAAAAATTAAAATATGGACTTAATGGACTTAAAAAATTTCAAGTTCATCTTGGAATTATACTGTTGGTTAATTGTTCATAGACACACTACGACGTCCAAAGATACTTTCCTGAAACAGCTGTGTCAAGTAGTTGTTTCGGGTTCTTTCTCCTTTAATCCGTTGAGCACGAGATTCTTGCCTTTGTCTCTCTGCCTTCTTTTACAAGTGTCATTTTTATTCGAATCTATCTTTTCCCGAAAATTGCCAAAAACTAATGCAACAGCTTAGAAAACAGTAATTGCTGCTCCTGGAATTTGAGGAAATAACCTCTAATATCTATATACCTGAACAAAAAGAATTAGACCATACAGCAACATTTTTCCAGTCCTCTGTGTCAGATTACATGAATCATTAGAAATATAATCAAAGGAAGGAACAGATATCTGCATCAAGCCGGGGGAACTGAATGGAAACAAAGTATCCCTGGAAACACATTTATGATTCAAAAACATATTTTATGCAGTATGCTATTTAGACTTTTTAATTGGAAGCTTCTCATTTGTTGTAATTTGCCCAGATGTGTGGATCTGAGAGTTCTGTGAGATATAGTTCCCACTCAGGCCAATAGTGAACGATGATACATTCACCAGATAGTTTATTTTTGTGTCTGTTTCACTTGCTGTGCAGTGATTGCTTGGGAGATTTTTTTTGAGGCATGAATCATTCCTCTTTCGGTTTGGGCTTTGTTGTTCAGCTTTCTGTATTCTGCTGCTCATTGCTATCAGCAGTTTACTTTGACTTTGTTCCTCTAGTCTCTTCCGTGTTTTTCCTTGTATGGAGTCATTTCTTTCTCATTGGAAAAAACAACAAAATCCTGTTGCTTCTCCTGTTTTTCCATTTCGTTCATTCTTCACGTGGACACCTCTTTCCATGATCTGCTGAATCTCATGTTGGCTCTCAGTCACTTGGATTTATTCATCAATTGAATTGCTTTTATAACTGGATATTTCACGGCATACTTTAACTGATCTCTAAAGTTTTTCTGTGTAACCACATAAATAAGTGCATTTGTGCAGCAACTTAGGTTCCGCAGCATGTATGCAACTTGTTCAAAGAGATAAAAATCATCCGCGTAATAAAAAACATTCAACATATATAAAATATACACAAACCAGAGAAGGATAAAATTGGCGGATATTGCAAAGAGTAAAATCACAGATTTCTTTCTGCTGTCTATCTCTTGGTCATTCTCTGTTTTTTCTCTGACCCCTCAGTCCTTTACGTGCCTTAACGGCCTCAAAGATGTGTCTGACGGTCAGAATGTTGAGGAACACAATAAAAATGAATGGGAGAAAGGGTGTTAGAAATATTTCAATATATGCAAAACTCACCCAATGTACATTGTTATAATAACTGTCTTTTGTGTAACAGTACCATGGAATGTTATTAATGATCCTTCCGGATTCAAGTATGAAAAAATTTGGAATATTCTTTAAAGAGAAGAAAATGCAGATTGTTGCTAGAACCCTCATTGCTGTTTTCGCTGTGCAATACTGAGATTTCATCTGATGAATACAAATGGCTACAAATCGATCAAATGTAAAAGCAACAGTGAACCAGACCGAACAATCAACAGTAATGCTGCTCAGGACGTGGAGAACACTACAAACAGGTGTGATGTCCAGAAAAGAAAGTGGATAATAATAGTAAACAAACTCATCAAATATGATATCAAAAATAATGAACAGTAGATCAGACAGTGCCATGGCTACGAGATAGCGAGTGGAACATGTTGAAAGGCCACACTTGCTCCGAGATAAGAATGCAATTGCCACCAGACTAACTGTAAGATGAAAGAACATAGAAGAAAATAGATTTGAAATGATTAATTAAATTTTCTCGATACATGTTGAATTTTAGAACTCAGGTTTCTTTTTGTTCAGTACAATGTCATGAGAACCACTACAGTCGCTTCTCTCAAGTGAAATAACTTGCACTTTCATAAGACAAACAGAATCACATGGGCAGAAAATTAACGTCTGAAAAATGACCAAGTCTTTTTGGGGGCGGTGGAGGGGTGGGTCGGGAGAAGGTATTTATTTTACTTTACAGTTTACTCTGCTAGCTGTAGTTACCCATCACAAAACACTCATAAAAATAAAAACACCCGGAATCAGTAAAACACCGAATCGGAGACTCTTGATGGTCAATGCGCAGAAAGTGATTAAGTTTTGTAATGAGCTGCCGCAGGAATGTATAAATACCGGTACAGATGTAATATTCAGAAGTAATTTGGACAGATCCATGAAGAGGAAAAGAATAGAGGGCTTGGGATGGCTCATTGATTCAGTGGTTTGCACTGCTGTCTCACAGTACAAGGCAGTCAGGTTCGATTCCAGCCTCACTGCAACTGTCTTTGTGGAGTTTACACGTTTTCCGCGTGTTTAACATCAGTTTCTACCAGACGCACCAACTTCCTGCAAAAGTCCAAAAATGCCCATGTCAGGTGGTATGACTATGCTAAACTATGCCTGGTGGTCAGTGATGGGTAGGGTAGGTGTGTTAGCCATTGGAAATGCAGGGGACAACGGAGGGGGATCGGATGCAGACTTGTTGGATTGAGCTGTTTGTTTCCACACGATGTGGATTCCATGAAATGCAGAACTTAGTCGGCATTGACAAGTTGGACTGAAGTGTGCGTTTCCATCATACAACTGTATGTTACACAACATTCTGTATTGTATTCTCTTTCTTTTCTGTAATCCTCTCTGATTCAATTATTTATTCCAGCCATAATATTGCAAATGCTGATGCCCATTATTTATTGCATCAGAATGTTTTCCTATTAAATTTATTTTGCTTTTAAACAATATTGCCTTAAAACTAACTGGTGCAACATCCTTAAAAAAACTTCTTCCTCCCAAGGAGGACACACATCACAAAGTAATGGACAGTGATCACTTTAAAAATCAACTGTGCTTAGATTATGAATAACCGATTCAAACATTGTTAATCAAAATCTTATCAGATACAGGTGCGGAATAGTGTCAACAATTGTTAGTCCAGATCCTTCATTATTAACGTCTGGACAAAGAAATGTAGTAGCCATGATACAGGCTTGCCCTAACCTTGCTGGAATATCAGTCAGTCCAAAAGACTTTTTAAGCAACCATTATTTGGCAATCGGACAAATGGGTGAATTGACATTGCTATTCTTTTATTTACAAGATATGCGAACGAGTCACATATATGTACCCCAAATAGTATCAAATATACACATCAGTGATTTATCTAATTTGCATTCAATCGTATTTACAATCTATAATGAGGAGAAAGTGAGGTCTGCAGATGTTGGAGATCAGAGCTGAAAATGTGTTGCTGGAAAAGCGCAGCAGGTTAGGCTGCATCGAAGGAACAGGAGATTCGACGTTTCGGCCATAAGCCCTTCTTCAGGAATGAGCCCCGCTAAATTACCCATAGTGTTAGTTAAGGGGTAAATGTAGGGGTATGGGTGGGTTGCGCTTCCGCGGTTCGGTGTGGACTTGTTGGGCCAAAGGGATTGTTTCCACACTGTAAGTAATCGAATCTAAAAAAAGGGCTTATGCCCGAAATGTTGAATCTCCTGTTCCT
Source organism: Hemiscyllium ocellatum (assembly GCF_020745735.1). NCBI lineage: Eukaryota > Metazoa > Chordata > Chondrichthyes > Orectolobiformes > Hemiscylliidae > Hemiscyllium > Hemiscyllium ocellatum. The sequence goes on along the minus strand of NC_083451.1, from coordinate 4,789,363 downwards.
TGGATGCTGCCTCACCTGCTGCGCTTTTCCAGCAACACATTTTCAGCTGACAATCTACAATGACAATTTCATCAGTGAACATATCAGGAATTAGAAATGTATTATGAAAGAAGCATTCCACATTTACAGTCAAATTATGGTTGTCGTTATGAACGTAGTCAGTTATTCACTTGAATTCGGATCACCAGAAACAGTTCATATCTATATTCATAGATACTCCTACATACACAAAGCCACTGGGGCAAGCTGTTCCCCTCCTGTTAGTAACCCACACTCAATATGATTTTACTTTGAGTGATGCTCCCAGTAACACGTGGGCACTGGGGTTACTTGTTACTCTTTGAATAGGAACCCACATTCTGAATAATTGTCTTTGGAAGAAGCAGAGATATGTACAACATGAGTGGTTCCAAGACTTACCAGGAACTCCAACAACAGCAATGATGGTGTAGTAAACATTTTCGACCATTAGCCTTGGAAGCAACATTTTATTGTTTTTGGCACTAACTCTCCCTTGCTGCAGCTGTTAATCTGTTGGAATTGGAGGGAATACAGTTTCAGAGACTTTATATGGTGTGGTATATCCACTGGGAAATTATGATGACACTTTCAACGTTTTAATCATTTTCAACAACCAAATTATCCCAACAGACATACGTTAATGATGTTTTTCACGAAGTCAATTTGAATAGCCCAAGTTCTGAATTAATTGGATCCTCTTGGGTCTCAAATGCGAATTGCAGTTTGTCCTCAAACAACAAGACTTGCTTTATTTCTCTCACAGTTAGTCCCAAAAATATCATTTTTTTGCACATCTTTTCACTCAGGACACTTGTTGTTGCTGAGGCTATTCGGTCATTCAATGCCTCTCGTTGTAGAATTCGTTGAGAGGTGTTCTCCTCAACATGGTTATATTGCTGCTTTCCTTTTACTGCACTTTTGCAACTCGTTTGGCAAAATTTATCTGTGAGTTGAATTCTTTGAATCAGAACCAGAAGTTCCTAATAACCATCACAACAGCTTGAACGTACACGAATTAATAGCCCTTCAAAACCAAGACAAAAATTAGTTCGGTGCAACTTTGGTGAATTGGCCATGCTAAATTGTCCGTAGTGTTAGTTGAATGGGGTAAATGTATTGGAATAGGTTTACGTGTGCTGCCATCCGGAGGGTCGGTGTGGACTTGTTGGGGTGTAGGACCTTTTTCCACACTGTAAATCGTCTAATCTAATCTAAAAACAGAACTTAATTCAGAAAGTTAACTAACAATTCATTGAATGATAACATTATATGGGATAGACTTGACTCATCGTGTTTGTAACTCGAAAATTATATTATAAACTACACGGTTCCCAGTTGAAAACTTACTCCATTGTCTTGATTGTCACTCAATTACTTTTTAAAGATTTTAAGATTGCCAACTCAACCGACCGTTCGCTGGGTGTTATCTTTCCTTTGAACCTCGAGCCTTTCAACTAAAAAAAATGGGCCACTTTACTATTGGATCTTCAGAAAAGGGGAAAAACGGTTTGAGATTCCCACAATACATGCCCCCCATAGTCTTATCCTCTTATCTCTATTCGTTAGATAGCAACTCGACCTTATACAGAATCTACCTTCACAACTAAACTGCTAATCTCCCAGCAAAATTTTCACGAATGTCTTTGTGCACCCTGTCTAAAGCAATCACATCCTTTTTATCGTAAAGTGACCAGAACTGCACACAAAACTCCAATTGTGACTGAACCAAAGTCCTCCAGAGCACCAAAGGAAATCCCTGTTGGTAAAGATGCCTTTTTCACTGAACCATTAACCACTTCTGCCACATTGATGGATCTTTATTTCCTCTGAGCTTCCTAGTATCCCACCACTCATTGAGTACTGTCTTGTCTTGAGCCTCCTGGCAAGAAGCATCATCTCACATTTATCAAAGTTAAATTTCATCTTCCACTCACATGCCCAACTGACAAATTTGTCTGTTTCTATCTGTACCCTGAGATTATCTTCCTCACTACCAATCACCCTGTGAATATTGTTATCATCAAACTTACTTATCAATCCTAAACTTCCCCTCCGTTTATCCCACCAACCAGGCTCACCACTAACACACAGCACATATACGCATTTGAATTTTAAGTATGCTAACATGTTTCTACTTATTACCTTCCTTACTGTGGGTAAGAATTTCCCACTGCTCTTTTACAGTTCCTTCAAACTCAGCAAATACACTAACCCACCTCAATGAGAAGCAAAGGAGATGGTCTCATAATTAATCACAAACAGTTCAAATAAACATAGCTGACAGTTAGAAGTAAGTTTGGAGTGCACATCGCAGTACGTGGTCGTAGAAAATGCCAATATATAATTAATGATGCCAGAAGTTAAAGATATTAGTGTTATTGGATAGTGGATATAGCAAGTGATATTCAAGACATTTGGGGGATTTTGGAAGCAGAGATGTTTACGATGCTGACTAAAGCAAGACCACCTAAGTCTGAGTTGGACTACACGGTGATATTTGGTGAATGTCAGGATGAGGTGTTAGAAAGACAGTGGCAGTAGAAAGACAGAGCTCCTCAAAATTTGAGAAGTGAAGCAATGGTATTAGAGAAGCAGGAAGTGATCCTGCAAATAGAGAGAACTCCATTCCTGCCAAAATAGTAGAGTGTACCACGCCTTGCACTGCATGTTTAAAAGGGATATCAAGCTAAAGATTTAGGCCTTATGGCCAGGCATGTAGAAACAGTTAGGGAATGGAATATGCTCACGCCATGGGTTTGTGAATCAAGGGTTGGCAGCCATATCAAAACACTAGCGTGCTGCAGCTTGATAAGGAATCTATAGGAAGCCAAGGTAACAACCCAGCGGAGCATGCCAGTGACAGTGGAGGCAGATGATCAATATGGTAATGAACAATTGGATACAGTACCAGACAATTTGTGGTCGCAACATGATACAGATGGGGAAGAGTGAAATCAGCTGGACCAGTGGAAATAAGGTTGAAAGCAGGTGACATTTATGATGAATCAAGATATCTCAAGGATTGGTAAACCGTCGGAAATCAGCTCAGAGACTGACTCTATCTTCATTCAGAACGGAGTTAACTTGATGCTGCATTCTTTGAAAATCAAGCAGAGATTTGGAGGTGTATATCATCCCAGTCTTAGGGTATGGTGGAAAGTATTCATGGGACATTGACAACCAAATTAAACAAGATCTGTGCAAGCACCAACCTTAATTGGATTGATGTGATGCCGCTGGCTTTACAATCTATCACTACATGAGATGCTCACACCTCTTGAGATGCTCACAGTTGTACTTATACAACCATGCCTTGACAGTGCTTGTCCATCGGTACGTCTCAGTGAAACAGATCTTACCTGACCATCTCTGTAAGCTGGGGCTGTGCTCAATCTGAGGTCAAGTCAGAGCCTGGTTGCCTGGAGCAGGGTGCGAATAAATGGCAAGAACACGGCAGGTTTAGGGAAAGCACTGTTGCTGGGGGAAATATATCTGAACCCATTAACCAGGAATCTCATTATTCCCAGATGAAGAGACTTTCAGGGAAACTATTACCAGATTTCCCGCGGTCATATCTCTAACAGTGAAATCGATAGCACCCGCTGACCCTGAAATAAAGGAGAGAGTGAAGTACATCGGAGTGAGGTTTGAAGAGAAATTCCAAATCCTCCACACAGGCAATATTTTACTGTTTACTGAATCATCTCACTCACCTCTCAGTTTCCCTTTCTCTCCCTCTGTCTCCTTTGCTATTATTCCCATGTCCTGTCAGTCTGCAAGTATTTTGTTCTGTTTGTCTCTGTATGCCCCAAACATTTTTTACGGTTAACAATTCTTCCGTGATTTTCCCTCCCTCCAGGTCCCACTGATTGCACCGATAGCTCTCATTCTCTCGCTCTCTCTCTTTCTCTCTCCCCGTCTCTATTTATTTCTAACTATCCCGTGTATCATGCGGCATCAATTAGTGCATCAGTGAAAATAACTTAAAATGAAGTTCCAGCGTGTTATCAAGAAGGCTTGTGGCATTCTCTGATTCATTGCAGGAGGATTTGTACATTACCCTGTCAATTACCCTGCTTCTCTCTTTAAACATTTCACTGATCCCAGAATTTATTACAACACTGGGATACTCATACAAAGTAATTCAACATTGACCTTCCCATGCAAGAACTTGAAATGTGAATTGCAGGATTTCACGTTTTTTTTTAATATAATGGACTTTGCTCCAAGTAATCCAAACTGTACCTACTACACTGCAAAGTGACTCAAAGTCTGTTCCTTGATTGACAGCCTGGCATTAACCCTTTCAGTCTCTGCAAAGCAGCTGGGCACCAGGTGATCGATTATGGGAGAGAGCACTTCGCCTTTCTAGGCGCTTTACCTGCTTCCCAGTGCAGAAAGACCAACAAGACATCAATGCATCTTTTCATTGCCTACATGTGAACTTTTTCCTCAACCACCCAGGTTGAAATTACCTCCCTGTCTTCCCGAACAGCGGCAGTCTCTGACCAGAAAGTAAATTGTTGATCCCGCCCAGATCAAGGGGAACCGCACCGTGGCTCAGCTTTTCAGAACTCTGCTGAATAACAGAATGCAGCACAGTAACCAGACAATGGGCTGTATCATTCGCTACACCACCTACAGCCGATGTGTAGATCACTGTTTCAGTAGCACGGGGAATTGTGAGATTATTCTTGCCTTGCAAAGTTCCCCATTTAGGGACATATGGACTGAACCAGACATTAACAATTACTTTGCCTTCAATAAAATATTTGCACATGGTGCAGATCAGAGCCGACACCAGGAAATCCGGGAAAAGCTGGCTGCAGTGGAGAATACCGGGTTTAATATGAGAAGGTGTGATATAGAATATCCATTCAGATGTAGAGAATGCTCCAAACCGGAATAATGCATCCAACAGACTCCAAGAATTGATTTTACATAATAAGAGATCTGGGAATTTCTGTAAATGGTCGCCATGCCTATTCAAATATATCTATCACATTTCACAGCAAGTTAAAAATCCAAATTTATCAACATACACTGTTATTCTATCTGCTTACCATTCAAAGAATCATACCAGATGCCCTCAGAGAGAAAAAAAAATCAATTATCAACTCAATAAATTCAAGAATTCCTCACAGTCAAAATGAATTCCTTTCACAAACCCATTTTTCTGTCCATCAACCCATCTGCAAATGCAACCCGGTACTGGTCCCACATTCACAGTGTCAGTCTTATTCTCACCATTCTGGTCACTGCAGACAGAGATAGAACATGGATACAGAATGTTTGAGAGACTGAACAAGCTTACAGAACATCGAATATTACAGTGCAGGACAGGCTCGTCAGTGCTCGATGTTGTGCCGACCTGTGAAGGCAATCTGAAGCCCTTGTAACCTACACGATTCCATTATCATCCATATGTTTATCCAGTGACCATTTAAATGCCCTTAAAGTTGACGAGCCCTCGACTGATGCAGGCAGGGCATTCCTTGCCCTTACGACTCTCTGATGAAGAATCTATCTCTGATATCTGTCCTTTATGTATGTCTCCTCAGTTTAAATTATGCCCCTTCGTGATAGCAATCACCATCCGAGTATCACTGTCTGCCCTATCTATTCCCTGAACATCTTGTGCGTCTCTGTCAAGTCACCTTTTAATCTTCTTCTCTCTAAGGAAAACAGCATTAAGTCCTTTAGCCTTCTTCATAAGATCTTCTCTTTTGTACCACATCCTGGTACATATCCTCTGCACCATTTCCAAAGCTTCCACATCCTTCCTATAATGCAGTAACCAGAACTGCACGCAGTACTCCAAGTGCAGCCACACCAGAGTTTTGTACAGCTGCAACATGACCTCATGGATCCAAAACTCGATCCCTCCATTAATAAAAGCTAATACACGTATGCCATGTTAATAACTCTTCAACCTGGGTGGAAAATTTCAGGGCTCTAACATGGACACTGAGATCTCTCTGCTCATCCACACTTCCAAGAATTTTACCATTAGCTCAGTACTCTGCAGTTCTGTTACTCCTTCCAAACTGGATCACGTCTTACTTTTCCGCATTAACCTCCATTTGTCATCTCTCAGTCCGACTCTGCAGCTTATCTGTGTCTCATTGTAACGTACAACATCATTTGGCACTATTTGCACCTCCACCAACATTAATGGCCTCCGCAAATGTACAAACCTCGGCTTCTATACCCTCATCCACATCATTTACAAAACTGATCAACAGCAGTGGCATAAAAGCAGATCCTTGCAGTACACCACTAGTAACTGAACTCCAGGATGTAACAATTCCCATCAACTGCCACACTCTGTCTCCTTACAGCCAATTAGGGATCCAAACCGCGAGATCACGCTCAATCCCATGCCTCCGTATTTTCTGTGATAGCCTACTGTGGAGAATCTTATCAAACGCCTTTCTGAAACTGAGATGATTGACAACAATATTTGAAAGGGTTCAGAAAAGATTTCCCAGGATGCTGCCAGTTTTGGAGGGTTTGAGCTATGGGGCGTGGCTGAATAGACTGTATTCAATGTGATCTAACCTTGCTACACAGTCTATGGCTTAGCAGTAGAGGAATCTTGTTGAACACTGTTGTGGAGAGACTATAGAGAACCACCAGGAGACGCAGAGAGTTCTTCAAGAAGTAGGCCTTTTATTTGCAATAAAAAAAAACCGTGACACCGAGAAAGCTGATTCTCGAAAGCCCACCAACCTCAGGCTCTGTAGATTTTTATATATTTTTAAAATCATGTTTCTGTTAACTTACCTGCATGTCCAACTGCATTAATCAAGTACCTCACTCTAGGTACACAATAAACCAGTGGTGTTAGTTCCCATTATCACCCAAGTTGTCCATTCTACTTAATGTTATTTTAATATCACCGTCAGATATTTATTGGTAACTCTGCTACAGTGATCTTCAATTGCAGACTAACCTATCATGATTGTCATTTAACTATTCCATCTGTTACAATAGTCTCCACTCTGAAGCTCACTGTAGTAACGTTTAATTAGCTATTTTAATGTCATGTCCCAAATATTTATAGTCCCAATCCTGTCATAATAACACTTAACAGAGAAACTTGCTTCATTACTTGTGTTATCTCATCGTGCCCTAGTGACCTTTCAGCCTTAACCTTATTCTGCTAATTGGTGTAAGAATGTTCCACTATGGATATCCCATCCTGCCACTGCCTTCCACAGAATACAGATGCAAGTGGTCTTCATGCTTTAACCTTCCCATGCTTTCATGTTCTTTATTTTCCACATTTCTCCCTTTTAGACCTACTGGTCTCACCCATGGAAAGAAGACAATAAGCTTAGCGTCTCTTGTGCCCAATACCGGAAATATAGATCCCAACATGGACAAAATAATTTTCGGAGTCGGAATCACAAAGGTTTCTTCCTCCATTCCTGAGGTCCCTTGTGCCAAAATCCTGCCCTTCAATAACCAAAAAAGGAAAAAAAGACCCAAGATCCCTCACAATCTTGGACACGCACTGCGTTCTTCAGAAGTATCATCGCCGTCCCCACGTGGACATATTTCTTGTACTGTGGTAGTTGTTAGATCATAACCATCTAACAGTGGGGTTCCACCTGAGGAGTAAACTTTTGCTAACTAAAAATGACTTAATAAAAGGTAGAGCACAGCAAAAGATGAAGGCAGCAACAAGCAAAACTGCACCTACAGTCAGACCAATCTTGACAAACCATGCTCCCCTAGAGCCTAATATAGTATTCAGCCAATCAAAAGCCTGATGACTAAATGCTGCATTGTTTGCATTTTTATCTCCCTTCTTAGATTGTTTAGTATTTCCATTGCTTTAGTCAAAGATCCCCCAGGGCTAGTGTTGTTAGGTATAAAGGTACAGCAATGTTCCCCAAACATCACACAAACTCTGCCTTTTTCTTCCTGTATACCATCTAAGGCCTGTCTGTTTTGTCATGTCATTTTAGTGGTAGCATCCAATTGTTCTCCGAAGGCCACAACGGCATCATCAGTATAATTGATAAATCTCTGCTTTTTGTAACAAATGTAATTAATCTATTCAGCATTCTTGCTCATCCCCATCATTGGGATAAGAGCTTCCCAGCCCGCGGCAATCTCAATGCGGTACTTAAACTCGTTAGGAATACCTCTTGGCTGTCCTACACTATTAGTGTGAACTGTTGGATCAGGGACACACCGTCGCTTAGTTCGGCGACTGTAATGTAGCGTCAAGCTGCGTGTGGCAATATGCCAGTGGGCAGCGTCATGCGCAACCCTACTTTCTTCCCTCCCAGCCAGTAAGTATCTGTCAGTGGGACACGTTGAGAATTTAAAACTGCCCCAAATGTGGTGTCCACCTCCATTTGAATTGTACTCTCGCAAAGACTCATGAAGAAGCCGACTATTGTGGAGCCATTTCACTTAAAGCTTTTAAAACACAACCCTTACCGTTTCCTGAAAGCAGCCTCGGGAAACGTGTCATTAGTCTAACCGGTGAATCACGGGGTAATATATCAACACCACCATTGGAGTTGCTGCCAGCCCACGTCATCCTGTTGATAGAATGTAGTGGCCTGAAGAAGCAGGCACCAAAAGGGGGCAAGGGGATTGTCTGTAAGTTGATGAACCATTCGGGTACAGGGTCGGCTAGAGTGCTGCAAACACCATTCAGTACAAATGGTCAAGTTAAAGGGCGTATGGACAACATAGTCTGCGGGGTTTAACTTGGTACACAAGAAGCAGTCCTGTCAAGCCATGACTACGACCGTGTAGTTTGCCAATTGATACCAGTGATTGTCACGGGCGCGTACACATGCTAGGGCAGCAAAGTAACCCTGGAATTACCTGTCCAGGTCTGCCAGGTTAATGGTCTCCAAGTCTGATTATTCAGGCCTAGCATCAGAGAGGTGGTTATCAGGGGCATCCCCCCATGTCTTCCCCATCCTTGCTGCCTGGAGGACTGTTCTCGACATCTCCATAAGTATCATTTCTGGAATGATCAGGATTCCCAAGAACTTCACTTGTACTTTGTTCAGAACCCTGTGGAGGCCTTCTAGCCTCCTGTGTGCCCTACCCGTGTCCATTTTTTAAGCCTTAACTCCACTTACTTCCGCGTTAGAGTTAATTTGTGCCTGTGAGAGAGCTTTAGTCCCATAATTAAGGTGGTACCATATGTTTCGCGCTTCCAATTGGATGGCGGTGGGTGAAGACTTCATCACGAAGAAAGTTCTCTCCTCGACTCATTTCAGCATCTTCGAAATACCCGCACGTACACGGCATGGTGCATAGTGGTTAGCACTGCTGCCTCATTGCACCAGAGACCTGGGTTCAATTCCCGCCTCAGGCGACTGACTGTGCGGAGTTTGCACATTCTCCCTGTAACTGCGTGGGTTTCATCCGGGTGTTCCGGTTTCCTCCCACAGTCCAAAGATGTGCGGGTCAGGTGAATTGGCCTTGCTAAATTGCCCGTGGTGTTAGGTAAGGGGTGAATGTAGGGGTATGGGTGAGTTGCGCTTCGGCAGGTCGGTGTGGAATTGCCAAAGGGACTGTTTCCACCTTGTAAGTAATCTAATCTAATCTACACACAATCCCCGGGCTGACTAGGTACTTCCTCATTGACAGCTGTCAGTTCCCTTTGTATTTCCAGCAGTTGGTTAGTCTCGTGTATCATAGGTTGCTGCTGCATATATTGCTTAAGTTCTGAGTTTAACTGCTCCAAACTAGACCCTTTGTATGGGACTCTCCACCAGGGCACTGGCATCGGTCTAACTGTGAGCATCTCAAGCGGTGTGAGCATCTCATGTAGTGTTAGATTGTGAAGCCAGCGGCAGCGCATCAATCCTATTAAGGTTGGTCCTTGCGCAGATCTTGTTTAATTTGACTGTCAATGTCCCATGAATTCTTTCCACCATACCCTGTGACTGGGGATGATATACACATCTAAACCTCTGTTTGATTTTCAAAGAATGCAGCATCAAATTAACTGGGTTCTGAATGAAGGCAGACTCATTCTCTGAGCTGATTTCCGACGGTATACCAACGCTTGAGATATCTTCATTCGGCATAAATGTTACTCCTGTCCCAGCTCCTGCTTTCAACCTTATTTCCACTGGCCCAGCTGATTTCACTCTCCCCCATCTGTATCATGTTGCAGCCACAAATTGCCTGGTAATGTATTCAATTGCTCATTACCATATTGATTATCTTCCTCCACTGTCACTGGCATGCTCCGCTGGGTTGTTACCTTGCGTTCCTTTGGATTCCCTGTCAAGTTGCAGCACGCAAATATTTTAATATAGCTGCCATCCCTTGATTCTCAAAACCCTGTCGTGAGCATGTATCATTCCCTGATTGTGTTTACATGCCTGGCCATAGGGCTTTAATCTTTAGATTGATATCCCTTATTAACATGCAGTGCAGAGCGTGGTACACTTTACCAGTTTGGCAGGGATGGATTTATCTCTATTTGCAGGATCACTTCCTGCTTCCCTAATAACATTGCTTCACTTCTCACATTTTGTGGAGCACTCTCTTTCTGCTGCCACTGTCTTTCTCACACCTCATCCTTGGATTCATCAAATATCACTTTATAGTCCTGTTCAAACTTAGGTGGTCTTGCTTTAGTCAACATCGTAAACACCTCTGCTTCCCACATCCCCCAAATGCCTTGCATATCACTTGCGATATCCACTATCCAATAAGCATTAACATCTTTAACTTCTGGCATGATTCATGGTATATTGGCCTTTTCTACAACCACGTCCTGCTATGTGCATTCCAAACTTACTTCTAACTGTCAGCTGTGTTTATTTGAACTGTTTGTAAGTAATTATGAGACCATCTCCTTTGCTTCTCATTGAGATGGATTAGTGTATTTGCTGAGTTTGAAGGAACTGTGAAGGAGCAGAGGGAAATACTTACCCACAGTAAGGAAGGTAATAAGTAGAGACATGTTAGCGTACTTTACATTCAAATGCGTGTATGTGCTGTGTGTTAGTGGTGAGGCTGGTTGGTGGTATAAACAGAGGGGAAGTTTATTGATGATAAGTACGTTTGGTGTTACAAATATTCACAGGGCGATTGTTAGTGAGGAAGATTATCTCAGATTCTAGACAGAAACAGATAAATTGGTCAGTTGAGCCTGACAGTGGTAGATGAAATTTAACTTTGAGAAAGGTGACATGATGCTTCTTGCCAGGAGGCACAAGACAAGACAGAACTCAGTGAGTCGTGGGGTACTAGGAAGGTCAGAGGAAATAAAGATCCCTCAGTGTGGCATAAGTAGTTCATGGTTCAGTGAAAAAGGTATCATTACCAGCAGGTATTTCCTGTCTGTGCTCTGGAGGACTTTGGTTCAGTCACAATTGGAGTTTTGTGTGCAGTTCTGGTCACTGTACAATAAGAAGAATATGATTGCATTAGACCGGGTGCACAAAGATATTCGTGAAAATGTTGCTGGGAGAGCAGCAGTTTAGTTGGGAAGACAGATTCTGGATAAGGTCGAGTTGCGATCTTACGAATAGAGATAAGAGGATAAGACTATGGGGGGCATGGATTGGGGAATCTAAAGCAGTTTATTCCCCTTCTCTGAAGATCCAATAGCAATGTGACCCATTTTCTAGCTGAAAGGCTCGAGGTTCTAAGGGAAGATGACAACCAGAGGACGTTCGGTTGAGGTGTGAATCTTCAAAATCTTTAAAAAGTAATTGAATGACAATCAAGGCAATGGAGTAAGTTTTGAAATGGGACTCGTCTAGTTTATAATATAATTTTCGAGTTCCAAACACGGCAGATCGATGAGTCAAGTCTATCCCATATGATGTTATTATTCAATGATTTGTAAGTTAACTTTCTGAATTACTTTCTGGTTTTAGATTAGGTTAGACGATTTACAGTGTGGAAACGGCCCAACAAGTCCACACTGACCCTACGAAGAGCAACCCACCTAAACCCATTCCAATACATTTACTCTTTCACCGAACACTACGGGCAATTTAACATGGCCAATGCATCTAAGTTTCACCTAACTAATTTTTGTCTTCGTTTTGAAGAACTATTAACTAGCGTACGTTCAAGCTGTTGTGACGGTTACTATGAACTTTTGGTTCTGATTCAGAGAATACATTCACAGATGGATTTTGCCAAACGTGTTGCAAAAGTGAATTAAAAGGAACGCAACAATATAACCATATTGAGTAGAACACCTCTCAGCGAACTCCACAACGAGAGGCATTGAATGACCGAATAGCCTCAGCAAGATCAAGAGTCCTCAGTAAAAAAGTGCAAAAGAAAATATTTTTGGGACAAATTGTGAGGGAAATATAACAAGTCTTGTTGTTTGAAGACAACCTGAAATTCACATTTGAGACCCAAGAGGATCCAATTAATTCAGAAATTGGGCTATTCAAATTGCCTTAGTGAAAAACATCATTAAAGTATACCTGTTGGGATAATTTGGTAGTTGAAAATGATTAAAACGTTGAAAGTGTAATCATAATTTCCCAGTGGATATGCCACACAATATAAAGTAAAGTCTCTGAAACTGTATTACCTCCAATTCCAACAGATTAACAGCTGCAGCAAGGGAGAGTTAGAGCCAAAAACAATAAAATGCATCTTCCAAGGCAAATGGTCAAAAAAGTTTACTACACCATCATTGCTGTTGTTGGAATTCCTGGTAAGTCTTGGAACCACTCATGTTGTACATATCTCTGCTTCTTCCAATTAGAATTATTTGGAATACGGATTCCTATTCAAAGAGGAACAAGTAACCCCAGTGTCCAAGTGTTACTGGGAGCATCACTCAAAGTAAAACTATACTGAGTGTGGGTTACTAACTGCAGGGGAGCAACTTACCCCAGTGGCTTTGTGTACGTAGGAGCATCTATGAATATAGAATTGATCTGTTTGTGGTGAACCGAATTCAAATGAATACCTTACTACGTTCATAACGAGGAATATAATTTGACTGTAAACGTGGAATGCTTCTTTCATAATACACTTCTCATTTCTGATGTGTTCATTGTAGATTGTAAGCTGAAAATGTGTTGCTGGAAAAGCTAAGCAGGTCAGGCAGCATCCAAGGAACAGGAGATTAGACGTTTTGGGCATAAGCCCTTCTTCAGGAATGAGGAACGGCTCATTCCTGAAGAAGGGCTTATGCCCGATACTTCGAATCTCCTGTTCCTTGGATGCTGCCTGACCTGCTGCGCTTTTCCAGCAACACATTTTCAGCTCTGATCTCCAGCATGCAGACCTCACTTTCTCCTCATTGTAGATTGTAAATATGATTTAATGCAAATTAGATAAATCATTGATGTGTATATTTGGTACTAAGTTTGCAATGTTAAATGTTCCATTTGGGGGACATATATGTGACTCATTCACATATCGTGAAAATAACAGAATAGCAATGTCAATTCACTAATTTGTCCGATGGACATATCATGTTTACTTAAAAAATCTTTTGGACTGATTGATATTCCAGCAGGTTTAGGGCAAGCCTGTATCATGGCTACTACATTTCTTTATCCAGACGTTAATAATGAAGGATATGGACGAACAAGGGTTGACACTGTTTCGCACCTGTATCTGTTAAGATTTTGATTAACAATGTTTGAATCAGTTATTCATAATCTAAGCGCAGTTGATTTTTTAAAATGATCACAGTCCATTCCTTTGTGATGTGTGTCCTCCTTGGGAGGAAGAGGTTTTGTTAAGGTCGTTGCACCAGTTAGTTTTGAAGCAATATTATGAAAAAGCAAAATAAATTTAATAGGAAAACATTGTGATGCAATAAATAATGGGCATCAGCACTTGCAATATTACGGCTGAGAAAAATAATTGAATTAGAGAGAATTACAGAAAAGATACAGAATACAATAAAAAACGTTGTATCATAATACAGAAAATCGTGAACAAGACTTTTTACTACAGGCATATTCGTGAGGTTCTGATGGCCGTCTACATAATTCATGTTACTGGCAGAGCTCATAGACCTAATTTTCCAAGTAGAGAGCATTTGTCTTCTTTTCATGTGATAATCATCAACGTTCTGACGCTGCCAGATGTACAATCCCATCACACAACCCCAATTTTTGTTCCACAGATTCTGACCATTCAAAATAACTACGCTGAACTCTAAAGTGTGACAAACTCTGGATTGTTTGACTTACAATTACAAAATATTTATTCCTTAATCAGATGTTCCTATTTTTATAGTTTTTTTATTAACTGAAGTAAAATCTCCGCGTTCTTATCGGATAAATAATAAACATATACTGATAACAGGAAGCATTTAAGAAACTGGATTCAATGAGATTCCAACGCTTTATTATTGCACTGCCTAGTAAGATGGTTCTGGCACTAAAAGGACAATCATCTCAGCTGTCAGACATCGATGCATGAATTCTGCAAGGTCGTGTCCTGAGCACCAAACTCTGCAGTTGCCTCACCAATGGCCTTCCCTCCACTTGTCATGTCCAAAGCAAAGATGCTTCCACACAATTACACCACGTTCAGCACAGTTTGCACCTCCTTGTATAATGAAGACATTTGTGTCCTAAAACTTCATGATAGCATCCAGCTTGGTATGGTCATTGATAAATAACATTCGCACTCCGCAAACACCAGACAATAATAATCTTAAGCAGGAAGAATCTACCAAACACCCATTGACATACAATGCCATTACCATCACTGAATGCACGATGAAAATCATAGAGTTGTATCATTGAAACGCACTCAATTGTCCAACTTGTCCATGCCGACTAAGTTCTGCATTTCAAAGAATCCACATCGTATCGAAACAGGCAGCTCAGTCCTACAAGTCCACGTCCCATCCCCCTACGTTATCCCCTGCATTTCCAATGGCTAACGCACCGAACATACACATCCCCGAACACCAGGGAAAGTTCAGCACAGTCATTCCACCTGACATGTGCATTTTTGGACTTTTGTAGAAAGTTGGTGCATCCGGCAGAAACTGACGGAAAACACAGGGAAAACTTGTAAACTCCACATAGACAATTGCAGTGAGGCTGGATTCGAACCCGACTCCCTTGTGCTGTGTGACAGCCGTGCAAGCCACTGAATCACTGTGCCATCCCAAGCCCTCTATACTTTTCCTATTCATGTACCTGTCCAAACGCCTTTTGAATATTACATCTGTACTGGTATTTATGAATTCCTGTGGCAGTTCATTACAAAACCAAATCACCTTCTGTGTGAAGCAGTTGCCCATCAAGAGTCTCCGAATCAGCGTTTTACTGATTCCGGGTGTTTAGATTTTGTGAGTGTTTTGTTATGGGAAACTACAGCTAGGCAGAGTAAACTGTAGAGGAAAATAATTACCTTCTCCCGACAAACCACTCCACCGCGCCGAAAAAGACGTATGGAGTACCTGGTCGTCTAACTGAGATTAATTTTCTGCCCATGTGATTCTGTTTGTCTTTTGAAAGTGCAAGTTATTTCACTTGAGAGAAGCTACTGTAGTGGTTCCCATGACATTGTACTGAACAAAAAGAAACCTGCGTTCTAAAATTCAATATTAATCTAGAAAATTCAATTAATCATTTCAAATCTATTTCCTTTCATCTTACAGTTAGTCTGGTGGCAATTACATTCTTATCTCGGAGCAAGTGTGGCCTGTCAACATGTTCCACTCGCTATCTCGTAGCCATGGCAGTGTCTGATCTACTGTTCATTTTTTTTGATATCATACTTGATGAGTTTGTTTACTTTTACTTTCCGCTGTCTTTTCTGGACATCACTCCTGTTTGTAGTGTTATCCACGCCCTCAGCTTCTTTACTGTGGATTGTTCTGTCTGGTTCACTGTTGCTTTTACATTTGATCGATTTGTAGCCATTTGTATTCATCAGATGAAATCTCAGTATTGCACAGCGAAAACAGCAATGAGAGTCCTAGCAACAATCTGCATTTTCTTCTCTTTAAAGAATATTCCCAATTATTTCATATATGAATCCGGAAGGATCATTAATAACATTCCATGGTACTGTTACGCAAGAGACAGTTATTATGACAATGTACATTGGGTGAGTTTTACATATATTGAAATATTTTTAACCCCATTTCTCCCATTCATTTTTATTATCTTCCTCAACATTCTGACCGTCAGACACATCTTTGAGGCCGTTAAGGCACGTAAAGGACTGAGGGGTCAGAGACAAACAGAGAATGACCCAGAGATAGACAGCAGAAAGAAATCTGTGATTTTACTCTTTGCCATGTCCGCCAATTTTATCCTTCTCTGGTGTGTGTATATTTTATATATGTTCAATGTTGGTTATTACGCGGATGATTTTGATCTCTTTGAACAAGTTGCATACATGCTGCGGAACCTAAGTTGCTGCACAAATGCCCTTATTTATGTGGTGACACAGAAAAACTTTAGAGATCAGTTAAAGTATGCCGTGAAATATCCAGTTATAAAAACAATTCAATTGATGAATAAATCCAAGTGACTGAGAGCCAACATGAATTCAGCAGATCATGGAAAGAGGTGTCCACGTGAAGAATGAACGAAAGGGGAAAAAAAGGTGTGGCAACGGAATTTTGTTGTTTTTTCCAATGAGAAAGAAATGACTCCGTCCACGGAGCAATACGGAGGAGACTAGAGGAACAAAGTCAAAGTAAATTGCTGCCAGCAATGAGCAGCAGAATACAGAAAGCTAAACAACAAAGCCCAAACCAAAAGAGGAATGATTCATGCCTCAGCAAAAAAATCTCCCAAGTAATCACTGCACAGCAAGTGGAGCAGACACAAAAATAAACTATCTGGTGAATGTATCATAGTTCTCTGCAGGGCAGAGAGGGAAACACTTTCTCACAGAACTCTCGGATCCACACAGCTGGACAAATTACAAAGACATGAGCGTCTTCCAATTAAAGAAAAATAAATGGCATACTGTGTAAAATATGTTTTTAAATCATAAATGTGTTTCCAGGGATAGCTCGTTTCCATTCAGTTCCCCCGGCTTGATCCAGATATCTGTTCCTTCGTTTGTTTATTTTTCTCATGATTTATGTAATCTGAGACAGAGGACCGGAAAAATGTTGCTGTATGATCTAATCCTTTTTTTTAGATATTTAGCTATAAAAGGTCATTTTCACAAATTCCAGGAGCAGCAATTATTATTTTCTAAGCTGTTGCGTTGCTTTGGGGATTTTTGGGAAAAGAAAGATTAGAATTAAAATGACACTTTTCAAAAAGACAGAGATACAAAGGCAAAGACCTCGTGCTCAAAGTATTGAAGCAGAAAGAAACCGACACAACTGCTTGACACAGCTGTTTCAGGGAAGTATCTTTGGACATCGTAGTGTGTCTATGAAAAATTAACCAACAGTCAAATTCCAAGATCTATTTGAAGGAACCTACGAGAGACAGAGCTCGCAGTGCAAGAGGTGCTAAGTGCATAGTTTTTAAAATATTTTAAGTGGAAACTTACTGCCCTGTTTTTGGAAGTCTGCAATAGTGAATAGAATGGGTTCTTTGTGATGACACGTTTATTGAGTTCTGCCTCTTGATTAAAATTAAAAATACAAAATATTGATGCTGAAGTTGCCTGGAGCAGTGCTTTATTAGAGCATAAGACTGTGCTATTTCTTGTACCTATAGATTTTTCAGGTGCAAAGATTCTCTTTCGGAGAGTGATGTGCCCTTCCTCTACAATGTGAGTGGTTAGGGAGAGCTTCCATGCTACTGTTGAGTACGCTGGCAGTAAGACTGTTTTGTTATGAAATCAATCAGATTATTTTGATCAGCTGGAACGGCAGTTAGAGGCAGTGAAGAATTTACAGGAGCATAGCAGTTTTCGGAAGGGAGAAAATCCGCAGATACAGTCATGTCGATGGGTTACGTCTATTTAAGTTCGGAAGAAGAGGCAGGTAGTGCTGGAGTTTCTGGTGGCTGTCCCCATCTCAAACAAGTATGCTGCTTGGGATGTACTCGAGATGGATCTCAGATGAATATAGCTCCAGCAGTCAAGTTTCTGTCACCAAGCCAGGCTTTAATGTAACGTAGAATGTCAGGTTCCAAGCGATTGGTTGTGATAGGTATCTCTAAATTCAGCGGTACAAACATTCTGCAGGGGACCGCGTGAATGGCTTGTTGCCTCCTCAGTGCCCTGATCAAGAATATCTCGGACAGGGTGCACTATGCGCTCAAAGGTAAAAACAATGACTGCAGATGCTGGAAACCAGATTCTGGAATACCGTGGTGCTGTAAAAGCACAGCAGTTCAGGCAGCATCCGAGGAGCAGTGAAATCGACCTTTCCGGCAAAACCCTTCATCAGGAATACAGGCAAAGTGCCTGATGGGTGGAGAGATAAATGAGAGGAGGGTGGGGGTGGGGAGAAAATAGCATAGAGTACAATAGGTGAGTGGGGGTGGGGATGAAGGTGATAGGTCAGGGAGGAGGGTGGAGTGGACAGGTGGAAAAGAGGATAGGCCAGTCGCACAGGTCATATTGACGGTGCTGAGCTGGAAGTTGGGAACTGGGGTGAGGTGGGGGAAGGGGAAATGAGAAAACTGATGAAGTCCACATTGATGCCCTGGTGTTGAAGTGTTCCGAGGTGTAAGGTGAGGCATTATTCCTCCAGGCGTCGGGGAGTGAGGGAGCGGCGGTGAAGGAGGCCCAGCACCTCCATGTCCTCGACTGAGTGGGAGGGATAGTTGAAATGTTGGGCCACAGGGCGGTATGGTTGGTGCGTGCAGGTGTCCCCGAGATGTTCCCTAAAGCAGAGCGCTAAAAAATGAAAGCAGGTGAACCCTAAGTCATATTAAGAAAATGGATCAAAAGTGGACAGGGAGTGTCATTTATAATAAGGGATAGCATTACATCCAAATATAGATCTAAGACAAACCAGTATGGGACATGAAAAATCATTGGCGGATCATGGAAATCCCTAAGGCTTTCTATATCATCATCACGAATTCAACAATGAGTAGAGTAAGATGAGGACTAATGGAGCATAGTCGTGCAAAGATGTGCGTGGAGTCAGATGAGATAGATTAAGCTCTAAATGAACATATTTCGTCAGTATTCACATTAGAAAAAGATAATGTGTGCGAGGATAATACTGAAATACAAGCTACTAGACCAGATGGGATTGTGGTGCATAAGGAGGAGGTGTTAGCAGTTCTGGAAACTATGAAAATAGATAAGTCCCCTGGGCTGGATAGGATCTATCCTAGGATTCTCAGGGAAGTCAAGAGGAGGTTGCCCAGCCTTTGGGTTTGATTTGTATATCGTCATTGTCTACAGGATTCGTGCCAGAAGACTTGAGAATAGCAAATGTTGTTCCCTTGTTAAAAAAGGGGAGGAGAGAGAGCCTTGGAAATTATAGACCTGTGAGCCTGAATTCGGTTGTCAGGAAAGTTTTGGAAAGGGTTGTTCGAGACAGGATTTATACTCATCGAAAGATGAATAAGTTCATTAGGGATAGTTAACACCGTTTTGTGAAGGGCGGTGCCTCACGTGTTTTAGTGAGTTCTTTGAGAAGGTGACCAAGCAGGTGGATGGTGGTAAAGCGTTTGATATCGTAGATATGAATTTCAGTGAAGTGTTTGATAAGTTTCCCATTGTAGGCTATTGCACAAATACGGAGACATGGGATTGAGGGTGATTTAGCAGTTTGGATGAGAAATTAGCTAGCTTAAAGCAAACAGGATGTGACAGTTGATGGGAAATATTCATCCTGTAGTTTGTTTATTAGTGGCGTTCGACAAGGATCTGTTTTGGGGCCACTGTTTTTCATTTTAATAAAAGGCGTGAATGAGACCATCGAAGTATTGGTTAGTAAATTTGCGGATGACACTAAGGTTGGTCGAGTTGTGGATCGTGGTGAAGGATGTTGTATTTTGCAGAGAGATATAGACAAGTTGCACAGCTGGGCAGACAATTGGCAAATGATTTTTAGTGTGGAAAAGTGTGAGTTGATTCACTTTGGAAGAAGTAACAGGAATGCAGAGTACTGGGCTAATGGTAAAGTGAGAAACAAAGCTCACTCACTTCAATAATTTCAGTCCCAGACAAGATCTGAATCAGTAGTCTCATTTATTTCACACTTGCAAGTGGGTGTGATGTCCACAAGGCAGGGACAAAACACACTGAATTCAACAAATACACGATATTTATACAATTTGGTTCCTACATGTTTTTTCTTAATTCATTATTCCCCCCACCACCACCCCGGCCCCCGTTTATATCGTCCACTTCCTTAAGACCGGTACCCATTACTCCTGTTTATCTCTTGTCTTATCCGGCTGTGTCTGTGACAGAATGCTTATTTCTGACCTCACAAGGCCATGTGACCTCATCCCATCCTTTGCTTACCATTATCTGCTCCCTCCATCTGTGCTGCCCCTCACAGCATTTTATCACTAAGCCCTTTTAATTGATGTTTGGTCCTGTGTTTCTGTAAAAGTGGGAAACAGATGTTTATCCAAACTGTTTATCCAGGCATATATCGTTCAACTGCCTCTCTTCACAGCATTTTATTTATTGTCTGTATTTCTACCATTGTTTTGCAGCCCCGTTTCTTTCTTGCATACATTTTTAACGAATACAAAAAAAAACAATTATGCATTTCCTCCACATAGTTTCCATTCTTGTTGACTCAGCTCCTGGCTGAAACAATTACACACTGATATGAGTTCATTTATTGTTATATAATCAATTATAAATGCCGAATTGCAGAAGTAACATTAATTTACCTATATTCCACTGTAAGATTCTTGGTAGTGTAGATGAGAAGAGAGATCTTGGTGAAAGGTACTTAAGATGCTTGAAAATTACCGCCAAGGTTGAGAGGACAGTAAGAAGCCATACAGTTTGTTAGCTGTTATTGATCGAGGGATTGAGTTTCGGGTCCACGAGGTCAAAAACAGCAATGGTACAATCACATTTGGATTTTTGCGTACAGTTCTGGTCACCGCATAACAGGAAGGATGTGGATGCTTTGGAAATGTTTCAGAGGGGAAATGCCAGGATGTTGCTAGTTGTGGAGAGAAAGTATTACATGAAATGGTTGAGAGATCTGAGTGTGTTTTCCTTACAGCAAAAAAGATTGAGAGGCGACCAAAATGATTCATATAAGGTAATCAGACATTTAGGTAGGTTGGACAGTTGGAGCCTATTTCCTCTGATATTAATGGCTAGCACGAGGGGATGTAGCTTAAATTTGAGGGGTTATAGATATAGAACGAACATCAGAGGTAGTTTCTTTACTTAGAGAGTACTGATGAAGGGCTTATGCTCGAAACGTTGAATTCTCTATTCCTGAGATGCTGCCTAACCTGCTGTGCTTTGACCAGCAACACATTTGCAGCTGTGATCTCCAGCATCTGCAGACCTCATTTTTTACTTAGAGAGTAGTCGTGGTGTGGAACGCACTGCCTGCAACAGTTGTAGACTCGCTAACTTTAAGGGCATTTAAGTTAACATTTGAATAGGCATATGCACGAGAATGGAATATTGTAGGTGAGATGGGCTTCAGGGTCAATCCACAGGTCGGCGCAACATGGAGGGACAAAGAGAACGTCACGTTTTATGTTCTATGTACCTCAGGAGGGTGCACTTGGTAACACATCCAGGGATGTGGAGCGGGAACTTAGAAAGGAATGATTACCTTATCGGGATTGTACTATACACCCTACAACAATCAACTGGAAATTGATAAACAATCTTGCAAGGGGATCGTGGTTATTTGTAGGAAAAATACAGTGGCAATGGTAGGGGATTTTAACCTTCCAAACATGAACTAAAATTGCCATAGTTTTAAGGGTTTAGACGGAAAGGAATTTACCAAGTGTGTGGAAGAAAACAATTACGTGGATGTCCCGACTAGAGACAGTGAATAACTTAACTTACTCTTGGGAAACTATGCAGAGCAGGTCACTGAGGTGTCAGTGGGGGAGCAGGTTGGGACAGAGGCCATAACTCCATAGTTTTAAAACAGTGGTGGGAAAATATGGATCAATCCTAAAACTTAATTTCCTAAAGTGAAGGAACGCCAATTTTGAAGGTATTAGGAAAGAATTTTCCGAAGCTGACTGGGGACGAATATTCGCCAATGAAGCAACAGTTGGAAAATGAGAAACATTCAAAAATGCGATATTGAGAATCCTGAGCCAGTATGTTCCTGTTCGGATGAAGGACATTGCTAGTCTGAAAAGGGAATACTGGACCACTGGAGAAATTGAGGTTGTGGTTAAGAAAAAGAAGGAAGCATATGTCAGGTATGGGCAGCAGAGATCGAGTGAATCATTAGCAGAGTATAAAGTTAGTCGAAATATACTTGAGTGGGGAATCAGGAGTGTGAAAAGGGGACATGACATAACTTTGGCAAATAATGTTAATGAGTATCCAAGTTCATGTTATAAATAAAAGAAGGAAAAAAGGCTAACTAGGGAGAGAGTAGGATCCCTTAAATGTCAGCAATTCAGCCGATGAATGGAATAGCAGGAGGTGGGGATATTCTAAAGGAGTATTTTGCATTCGTGTTTACCATGAAGAAGAAAATGGAAGATGGGGAAATCGATGCTGATATCTTGAAAAATGTCCATATTAGAAGGGAGCAGGTGCTGGATGTCTTAAAATGCATATAGGTGAATAAATCCCAGGACTTTATCAGGTATACCCTCGATCTCTGTGGGAAGCTGGAGAAATGATTGTTGTGCACTTTGCTAAGATCTTTGCTTCATCAATCGTCAGAGGTGACGTGCCACATGACTGGATGTTCACTGAAGTGGTGTCACTATTTGAGAAAGGTAGGAAGGAACTGCAAACCAAAAAAACAAGCTAATACCAGTGATGCGCTAGTTTTTGGAAGGAATCCTGTGGGAGAAGATATGCAGGTATTTGGAATGACAAAGATTGATTAGGGATAGTCAACACTGCTTAATGCTTGAGAAGTCATGTCTCACTAACTTGATTGTATTTTTTGAAGAAATAACGGAAGATGAATGGTGAGGGCAGAACGGTGGACGTGATCTTTATGGTCTTTCGGAATGCATTTGCAAGATTTCTGATGGTAGAGTGGTTAGCATGGTTAGATCAGATGGGATGTAGGGCTAACTGCCTTTTTCTATCCAGAACTGGGTCCAAGGTAAAAGGGAGTGGTGGTGTTGGTTGTTTGTTTTCCAGGCTGGAGGCGTCTGACCAATATTTTGTCAGAAGGAATCGTTTGTGGGTCCAGTGCTTTTCGTTTTTTTTTAATGATTTGGAAGCGAGCATAGGAGTTATTGTTAGGAAGTTTACAGCTGTCACCAAAACAAGAGATGCAGTGGACAGAGAAGAAGGTTATCTCAGAGTACAAAGGGAACTTGACCAATTGGACCAGTGGGCGGAGGAGTGGCAGATAAAGTTTAATTTAGATAAATGTGATGTGCTGCATTTTGGAATGGCAAATCAGTACAGGATATATGCAGGTAATGGTATGTTCATGGGCGTGCGCTGCTGGACAACGAAACGTTGGTGTGTAGGTCCGTTGTTCCTTGAAAATGTATTTTCAGGTAGATAGGATAGAGAAGAAGGCGTTTTGTTTTCTTGCCTTTACTTTCCAGTGCATTGAGAATAAGAGTTGTGAGGTCTCGTTGCGGCTGTACAGGATATTGGTTCGGCCACTTTATGAATATTACATGGAATTCCGGTCTCCCTCCTTTAAGAAGGATATAATGAAACTTGAAAGCGTTCAGAAAAGATTCACAATAATGTCGGCATTTGAGGGTTTGAGGTATAGTGAGACAGTGAACTGCCTGGGGCTGTTTTCACTGTAACGATTGTCACAGAGGGGGGAACATTTGTTTCTTTATTTATAAAATCATGAGGGTCATGGAGAAGGTAATCAAGATTGTATTTTCCATGGGCTGGGGGAATCCCGAAATAGAGGCAATGGCTTTAGGGTGAGGGGGAGGAATTCATAGGGTCCTTGGGTGTAATATTTTTGACACAGAAAATGATGTGAGCATGGAATGAGCTGCCAGAGGAAGTGCTGAAGGCTGGCACGTTTCGAACATTTTTTGAACGTCTGGATGGGTATATCACCAGGAAGAGTTTCGAGGGAAATGGGCCAAATGGAGCTAAATGACCTGGAATGTCTGGTCAGCATGAATGAGTTGGAAAAGAGTGTCTGTTTCCATGTTGAACAACACTACGAGACACGAATAAGAGCATGGCTGAACTGCAATCTAATCCCTCCTTCCTTCCTTTGTCCCTTACCTACAACATCTTCGTCCTCAATTCAATTTCAAACAGTAACACACTTCCCGTTGTGTTATGTAATACGCAAGGTCGTCCTCATCCCTTGTGGCATGTCCTGCTACCGAGCACAGCATCTGATTTCAGGTCAGTATGCAGGACAGAAGGAACTCAGTGCCGGGGGAAGGTGTGGCTTGAATACATTAAGTCGTTGATATCATTGATGAAATTCCAGTCCCTAACACCGTATTAATTAAACATGCGAATATTACATTATGAGTTGGAATAGAGAAAGCTGAACATTATTTTCTGTCACGTTCTGTTCCTCAATCAATATTATTTTTGGAGTGTTTCTGTTCCGTTAGGCAGAACACTCCCATCTTCTCAGAGGCTGATAAGAATGGGGGAATAAATGTTGAACCCAGCCACTGATGCCCACATCCCATTACCGAATGAAAAAACATTCCCTTTGTGTTCCTCATCACTCGCTGCCTCAGCAGACAAAGCAAAACATCCTCACTGCCCTAGTCCCACGGCTCGATGATATTGGCAAAACATTCTATTCTTTGGTGTCACTATCCCATGAGGTCACTCTGATTTGTGTACAACAAAATGGAAAGTAATACTTAAAACTTAATAAATTGTGTAGTAAAGGGATATTAGCTCCAACAACACAGGGCTCGGGTCTCTAACTCGATTTCTCACTCACATAGGCACTCACAGACACGCACACACACACAGAGACACACACACTTTATACCTCTGTTAAACAATCCCTGAATGTCAGATTAACGCTGGACATCCACACGCCAGGGTCAGGCTCAAGACACACTTCCCCCTGGCACTGAGTGCCTTCTGTACTGCATACTGACCTGAAATCAGATGCTGTGCTTGGTAGCAGGACATGCAACAAGGGATAATGACGACGACCATGTGTATCTTCAGAACTGCAATCTAACAGGGAATCAGAACAGAACAGTGAGAAGCAAATAAAGAACTTGGTGTTGAATTTGTAGAGTAGTTCAGGTCTTGCTATGTGTGTGTCCCTGTCTGTGCGGCCTGCCATTGTGTTTGTCAGTGTCTGTGCATCTGAATATAAAATCAAGAGAGTAAAGAGTGAATTTAACTCAGCACCTCTTGTCAGATTATACATGCCTATAAAAAAATGTATTGGGATTTCAGCTGTATAAAACGCTGTGGTTTACCTGTCTCGGGATTTGTTGATGGCTCAAGTGTGGAGTGGTGTTTTCTCTGCATCAAACCCTGTGCTGGCCATACCGTGGGGGTTGTTGGGGATACATTAAAGATGCTGAAAGTGTGTTGTTGGAAAAGCACAGAAGGTCAGGTAGCATCCAAGGAGCCGGAGAATCGACGTTTCGGGCATGAATCCTTCTTCAGGAATCATGCCCAAAACGTCGATTCTCCTGCTCCTTGGATGCTGCCTGACCTGCTGCTCTTTTCCAGCAACACATTTTCAGCTCTGATCTCCAGCATTTTCAGTCCTCACTTTCTCCCATACATTAAAGCTAGCCTTACAGTATATCCAACTCTATCCTGTCCCTAACCAGCAAATGTTTGTTGGGAACAGTATTGGGGGATATTAACTTTGGAACATAAGAACTCTGCACAGCCATTCAGCCCTTAAGCCTGATCTATCATTCGATGTGGTCATGGCTGATGTGTCCCCTCACTCCAAGTCCCTTCCTTTGGCCCACACCACTCAAGACATTCACTGACGAAAAACATATCTGTCCGAGATTTAAACTGAACAGCAGACCCGGCATCTTCGCTGTTTATGGCAGAGGATTCCAAATCTCTCACACGCCTTGTGTCTCAAAGCACTTCTTAAATCTCTCCTGAGGTCTCTGGGCATTCAGTCTCAGGCTCTGCTCCATCTCGTTCTACAATCTGCACACAGTAGGCATTCTTTATCTTGGTGGAACATGTCTCATCCAGTTGATATCTTGAAGGCTTTGATAAGATCTCCCCTCAGTCTTTTCAATTTGAGCTGAAACATTTGTACATCTCTCCTCAGAATTTATTCCCACAAGTCCAGGCTCATTCTTCCTTTTAACAGTTTCTTCCCGTTCTCCTGATCTATCAATATCTCTGTGTAATTTGGAGGGAGCATCTGCACTGTTTGCAATGCTGCTAAACTGTAATCGTATCCGAGTGCTCTGCCTATATTGGGAGCGAATTATCATAACAGTGTAGAAAGCGCTTTAATCTGCATTGAATTGTGTCCTGCATCTGTCCAGGGAGTGCTTAATAGGGGTAGTCTAGATGGTTCTTTACTTTGCATCTGACTTCATTCTCCACATATTTCGGTGAGGTCTAGATTGAAAATGTGAGAAGGGCACATACTCTGATTTAACCCAGTGATGTTGCTGTCCTGAGTGTATTTGATGGGCTCAGGATGGGGGAAGTTGGTGATTTTATCAATATCTAACCCACGCTGAAAGTGACCTTGAAATTTCACAAGTTGCAGAGTAGAGAGAACTATATTCTCGATGTAATCCCATTCTCTACTTGCACTGGTTTAAATATGGTGAGTCTGGTGAATTGTTAGGAGAATTGAAACAATGTGACATGTGAATTGATGGTTTGTGGATGTTATACCGAAGACAAGATAAATTAAACGATCATATGTTAGTTTGGGAGCAGAAACAAATTAAGCTTCTGTTCTGTTACCTATCTGCAAATTAAAGTCAGGGCCAAACATACTGTCACAACGTGCAATGAATCAAAAGCTGATTTCTGTCCCATGTTAATGTATCATTACAATATGAATTTTCGTTACAGAGGGAGTAAATGGAGGAGGTTTTTGAAGGTGATTAAAATGCAAATTCCAGTGACTGCTTGCAGTGAATCCCTAAGACAATGTCACATTTCCCTAGTTTTTGGCTTACTTTCCAAGCCCCGAATATCTGTGCGACACAAATATGCCAAAACTGATGCAGTTCACATACTCAATTGCACGTGTACAGACTTGTTCAGCTCCTGATGATGGGCTTTTGCCCGAAACGTCGATATTCCTGCTCCACGGATGCTGCCTGCCCTGCTGTGTTTTTCCAGCACCACTAACCCAGACTTGTTCAGTATCTGTCGCAACGTTTGAATTCTGTAGAGCTAGGCCCCATCCTAAATCTTTCTCAAATGCCACACAAACCAGCTAATGTAAAGATGAGACGTGACAGCTCAGCTAGGGCGCTTGCGGGTAACCAGGCAGGCAGGAAGGACATAAAGAAAGAGCTGAGAAGATCCAGGAGGGGACATAAGAAGTCTTTGGCAGGTAAGATCAAGGAAACCCGAAAGCATTCTAAATGATGCCAGGGACATCAGACTGACTTTATTAAGATCTGGGTCATTCAAGGGCAGAGCATGGAACAGTAGAACAGAGAGTGCAGTGCGGGGCATTCGGCCCTCGATTTTGTGCCGACCTGTGGAACCAATCTAAAGCCTTTCCTTCCTCAACTATTTCATTTTCATCCGCATGTGTATTCAATGACCCTTTAAAGATGGCAAGTCTAATTTCCAGCAGTGTGTTCCGCGCACCTACTATTCTCTGAGTAAAGAAACTACATCTGTCACTTGTCTTATACTTATCATCCCTCAGTTTAAAGTTATGTCCGCTCGTGTGAGCCTTCAACATCTGAGGAAAAATGTTCCCACTGTCCACACTATCTAAACCTCTGATTATCTCATATGTCTCAATTAAGTCACCTCCCAAACTTCTTTCCTTTAACTAAGACAGCTTCAATTCCCTCAGCCTTTCATCATTAGACGTTGCCTCCATACCAGGCAGCATCCTCGTAAATCTCCTCTTCAACCTTTACAAAGCTTCCATATTTTTCCAATAACGTGGTGCTCAGAAATGTACGCACTACAACTGCTGCTGGCAATGCATTCTATGCTCTCACAACTCTGTGAGAAGAACCCGCCTCTGACATCCCCTCTCTACTGTCCTCCAACCAGCTTAAAACAATGACCCCTCGTGTTAGCCATTTCTGCCCTGGGAAATAATCTCTGGCTCTCGACTCTATCTATGCCTCTCATTAACTTGTATACCTCAATTAGGTCCCCTCTTCTCCTCCTTTCGTCCAATGAAAAATGTCCGAGCTCAGTCAACCTTACTTCACAAGGTGAGACATCCAGTCCGTCCAGCATCCTGGTGAACCTCCTCTGAATCCTCTCCAAAGCATCCACATCGTTCGTATAATAGGGCGAACAGAACTGGACGCAGTATTCCAAGTGCGGTCTACCCAAAGTTTTGTAGAGCTGCAACAAGATCTCTTCAACTCAATCCCCCTGTTAATGAAAGCCAAAGCACCATACGCTTTCGTAAAAACACTGTCCACTTGGGTGGCCATTTTAAGGGATCTCTGTACCTGCACATCAAGATCCCAAGAATCCTAGCCTTAATCCTGTACTCAGCTTTCAAATTCGACCTTCCAAAATGCATCACCTCGCATTTATCCAGGTTGAACTCCATCTGCCACATCTCAGCTCATCTCTGCATCCTGTCAATGCCCGCTGCAACCTACAACAGCCGTCTGTACTGTCAACGACACCTCTAACCTTTGTGTCGTCTGCAAACTTGCTGACCCATCCTTGAATCCCCTCATCCAAGTCATTAATAAAAATTACAAACATTAGAGGTCCAAGGGCAGAGCACCGTGGAACACCACTCACCACATACATGCAGGCCGAGCATTTTCCATCTACTAAAACTCGCCGTGTTCTGTTGGCCAGGGAATTCTATATCCAGACAGCTATGTTCCCCTGTATCGCATTCCTCCTGACCTACTGAATGAGCCTACGATGGGGAACCTTATCAAATGCCTTACTGCAGTCGATATACACCACATCCACAACTCGACCCTCATCAGATTTTCTAGTCACATTCTCAAAGAAATCGATAAGGTTTATGAGGCATGACCTGCCCCTCACAAAGCCGCGATGACTGTATTTAATCAAGCCATGCTGTTCCAGATGGTCATAAATCCCATCCCTCAGAATCCTTTCTAACACCTTGCAGACGACAGACGTGAGAGTTACTGGTCTGTAATTGCAGGGGATTTCCCTATTTCCTTTCTTGAAGAGAGGAATTACATTTGCCTCTCTCCAGTCCTCAAGTACAGCTCCAGTGGAGAGCGAGGATGCAAAGATCTTCGCAAGTGGCGAAGCAATTGCGATTCTGATTTCCCAAAGCAGCTGAGGATAAATCTGGTCCGGGCCTGGTGACTTGTCAATCTTAAAGTTTGACAAAATTTTCAGCACATCAGCTCCCTCTATCTCTATCCATTCCAGCATGCACACCTGCTCTACAAAGGTTTCATTCAATACAAAGTTCGTTTCTTTCGTAACGACAGAAGCAAAAAACTCATTTAGGGCTTCCCTACCTCCTCAGACTCCACACACAAATTCCCTATACTATTCCTGATAGGCCATACTCTTTCTTTGACCATTCTCTTTTTCCTCACGTAAGTGTAAAATGCCTTTGTATTCTCCCTAATCCGTTCTGCCAAGCCTTTCTCGTGCCCCCTCCTGGGTCTCCTCAGATCATTTTTGAGCTCCTTCCTCGCCTGCCTGTAATCCTCTAGAGCTGAGCTTGACCCTAGCTTCTTCCATCTTATACAACTTACCTTTTTCCTTTTAACGAGAAGCTCTACCGCTCTCGTCATGCAAGGTTCCTTTATCTTACCACTTCTTGCCTTTCTCAGAGGGACATACTTTTTCATCATTTGCAATGACCTATCCTTAAACATTCTCCACATGTCTATAGTGCTTTTCACTATATCATTTCGATTATGAACTCACCTTGGCTTCTGAATGCTCTTTATCATTTGAGAACGTGCTTCCTGCTTTGAAACAGTCTGGTACTTTTTGAACGTTTTCTGGTTTTACACACGGGCCAGAATTCCAACTTCACTTTTCTGTTTTCACCTGTAAACTTTGTTCGTGCTCCTGACTAAAAAAAAACCTCCATCACAGTCTGAACATTCGTCTGCGGTAAATAAATTAATTGATTCATTAAACTCTCGGAAAGAAAATTCATCTTTGCCTCTGTCTGAAATGAATGCAAACATGTCTGGGGTATCAGACTACGACGTTGTGCAATCTTTGTTCTGTAGATAGACGAACAGTGTCATGAGAGAAGAATGACAGAACTTGAATAAAATGTCATTGGGGCAAACGTGTTAAAATGCCATATTGGTTGGGTTGAAGGTTTGAAGGAAAACTGTAAGTGTTGGTATTCGCATGTCTCTGTTACCCTTGACCTTCCACATATTGATGCGCATTCGCTTGTCTATGGAAAGTGTTCAAGATCTATTATGTAACTTTTGCAATGCAGCCATGAAACATTGGGGTAACTTTGCTTTGGTCACGCTGGGATAGTTTCAGAGCGCATGGTTCACAAGTGGATTGTGTGGGAGACTTTGGAAGGCTGCTTTGTCCTGGATGGTGTCAAGCCTCCTAATTCTTGTTGCTGACGCACTCATCCGGGCAAGTCGAGCTTGTTCCATCACTGTCCTGGCATATGCTTTGGCAAAGGTGGAAAGGCAGGGGTGGTGGGTTTGGACAGCGGAGCCAGACTGAAGTTTAATCGCAAGATCTTCTACTAATCAGGCATGTTCTGACCAGTTTCTTTTACTGTTGGTCCCGAACAGGAATTTGACGGGACGGTCGATGGAGTACTGCATGAGGATCTGATCTTGACAATGGAGCAAATGTGTAACTGCAGTCGAGAAGATGTCGAGGATATTCAATGGGATGTTGTCAAGGAAGTGGCAGTTTTTCTCTGCAGATGGACTAGATTATCTAAGTTTGATTTCTCTGCAGCAGAGGATGTTGAGTGGGCACTGACAAATGGGTATAAAGTCTTGGAGGATTCGACACATTGAATATGCAACAGCTGTATCCCTTTGTTGCAGTCTCAATAACAAGGGCATATTTTATTCACGTGAAAGGCAGGCGACGGATAGAGGAGATACGAGAATATCCCTTCCCTTCTATGGGTACAATGTGCATGCCGTATTTGAGGGTTGGAAAATCACAGCCTTTATGAATGTACTTGATTTGAAATGTCATAACATTCAAGGGTGTGGGCCGAGTGCATGACAGAAGGACTCTTGTTGAGGACGGCTCAGCTCCGACACGATGGGAGGAACGGTCTCTTCTATAACTACATGTTTCAGTGAGGTAATGGCACTGTGGGCAGGGTGGTAGGGACAACAATCCTCCCAACATTGACGATAATTTCAAATATGAGCTTGCAAATCCAAGGCATGCAAGATCACGGCGATAATGCAGGTGGGTGTTATGATAATTTGTTTGTGACCTACACAGAACAGATTGGCCGAAGGTGCTTTTCTGTGTCACAGTACTTTATGACGGTACGTCTTGTTGTTGGGGCAGTACATACTGAGCAGAAGTATGGTCGAAACTTTTTTGAAGTGCCCAGTCAATTCCTTCAAGCTATCCCATGTGCAATGTAGCCAATGTAAGTACAAACGAAATTAGCCACTTTCTGTGAAGTCTTTGTACGCAATCTCTGTGTTCTAATTTCCTTTGAAACCGCTTTAAGTATGGAACAACTTTTTGCACTGTCAATGCGTACCCATTTTAAACCATAACTCTCCACATGAAGTCTCTATGCAAAGAGACAATGTCGTTGACTCACCCTGTGAGGATTCTGCGAGTGCACATGTACTTGGATCGAAAGAGGTTAACTGAACATAGTGGTTTTGTGATGGTAAACAATTCTACTAAGAATGGTTCAGTAAATGTGTGCGTTCAGTATATTTAATTAATGTGAGTTACAGAATTCCCTCATAATATCCCTGGGGTTTCTGCCTGACTGCCATAAATACGGGGATCACTTCACTGGATCTCTCAGACTGAGAAAGAACCCTATTTTGCAACGGTCGAAGGATTGCTCATGGACTTGATTGACATTGTATCTTTTTTCGAAGAGGAGTTTGAAATAAAAGGAGTTTTTCAAGATGTCGAAAGGATTTACTATCCCATTCTCGCTGCCATCAGTGTCCCTCGTAAGTATTCAGATATCGTGTCAATTCTCTTGGTAAGGACCATCTCATTACCT
This sequence comes from Hemiscyllium ocellatum, assembly GCF_020745735.1. Classification (NCBI taxonomy): domain Eukaryota; kingdom Metazoa; phylum Chordata; class Chondrichthyes; order Orectolobiformes; family Hemiscylliidae; genus Hemiscyllium; species Hemiscyllium ocellatum. The sequence goes on along the minus strand of NC_083451.1, from coordinate 4,757,007 downwards.
TTTTGCTTTGTAACTGAAAATACGAACAAAATGACATTAATGTTTTTAAATGATGTCTGCTTTGGAAACGGGTAACCTGAGTATGAAGCAACTGAAGTAGTCGCAGACGAAATGAAGACCAGATGGTCTATATTTGTTTGCAATTCCGGTTAGCAAAAAGTATGGACTTTAGACCAATTGCTCATGACGATGACATTTTGGAGAACAATTCACCTCGTACTCTTTGCTAAACAGTCGAAGTACTTGGAAATGAGAACCCACTTTCAGATCACACAAACAAATTCAACAGAAAGAGTGGGCATAGGAAACTGGTATTTCCTTTCAGGATTTCCACACTGTTGTGTTTGTGTGTGTGTCTGTGTGTGTGTGTGTGTGTGTGTGTGTGTGTGTGTGTGTGTGTGTGTGTGTGTGTGTGTGTGTGTGTGTGTGTGTGTGTGTGTGTGTTGTGTATGTGTGGTGCGCATGTGTGCATTGCATTTGTCAATGTATACATTTAACGTGCATGTACGTGACAGTAAATCTAAATTAAAGAAAGGGAGAAAGAGAAAGGAAAAGACAGAATCAATACATGTGTCATTGTGTGAATAGAAGGCAAGGAGAGCTCAGGATATTTGACACGAAGAGTAAGTACATTGCTTTGTGTTTCCATATCAACATCCATATTCACATAATGAGAACAGAGTTAACTGAGGACAAAGACACACCGTGTGCTTTCACCTAACCAGAAATGAACTCTCACACACTTTCAGTGACGGTTCCCAGAATGCTACTGTTGCGCCCTGTCAGCATGTCATATTCCTCAAGCTGCAATGATAATCCTAATTGCTTTCTGACTTTGCCCGTCGAGTTGGTAGATGAAAGAGATTTCCAATACATAGTTGAAATAGTCATGATTAGTTAGGCAATTTTGCAGTTTTTATTTATTGTACATTGCTGCTATTCTCCATTCATGTTGGAGAGAGAATATGTTGACAAAATGCGTACCTCCTGGAGGAGTAAGTTAGCTCCCTCATGTATTCTAGTGTGTAATATGGTGTTTCTTCTAAAACAATTATCGGCGTGACGATTGTGATTCTTGCCCTTGGAAACTGTGGCTTGTCGAGATGTATCACTCGCTACCTCGTGGCAATGGCAGTGGCAGATTTACTGGTTGTCATTCTTGACCTCATATTGAGACATATTCCTATTCTTTATCCAGAACAATTCATTTTCCTGCAGTATACAGATGTGTGTAACATTCATGCTGCTCTGCTTTATGCTGTCACAGACTGTTCTGTTTGGTTCACAGTTGCATTCACCTTCGATCGATTTGTAGCCATTTGTTTACCAAAACTGAAAACTAAATATTGTTGTGTAAAAACTGCAGGTGCGATTCTCACCCTGGTGACTGTGCTGAGTTGTTTAAAGAACACAACCTGGTACTTTATGTATCTCAAAGTGTATCGTTTTTTGAATGACCCAGTGTTTTGTGGTGTGGATGTGGATGATGCTAATTTACAGTTATGGGCCGCAATTGAAGTTATTCACTACATTCTCACACCCAGTCTTCCATTTGTACTGATTCTACTGCTCAATATTTTCACTGTCAGACACATTTTGGTGAGCAGCAAAGTCCGAAGAAGACTCCGGGCTCAATCAAAAAGGGGAAGATCAAGAGATGCTGAGATGGAGAGTCGAAGGAAATCTATCATTGTATTGTTTGTTATTTCAGGCAATTTCATCCTATTGTGGGCAGTGTTTTTGGTGACGTCTTTACTTGAGCGAATCGGTCATCTGGGTGAAGTGTATTAAATACCTGCGTATATTCACGAAATAGGCTTCATGCTACAGCTCCTGAGTTGCTGCACAAATACTGGAATTTACGCTGTGACCCAGGCTAAATTCAGAGAGCAGTTGAAGATTATGGTGATCTTGCCTCTTGATCTTGTTGTTAAACTGATGAAATGATGAGTCACTGAATATTATCCAACATCAACATTTATTCCTGGACTTCAATCTGTTCAATCCACACTCCAGTATAGATCTTTCGGCAGGCACTCACACGCTGGGTTTACACTCTCTGATACGCAAAGCCAGAGTTGAAAAATATGGCGCTGGCATAGGACAGCAGGTCATGCAGCATTGCGAATGACTCTTTAACCGCTATCCTTGTGGCCTCTCTGGTGGTCAACTCTTCATCCATGTCAGTATAATACACGCAATCCTATTTATAGACGCAGTCCAACCCAAAGCCAAATTATGTTCCTGTTCAAGCATTAATCTCATCGACCACTTCCTCTTTTGACCCTGCCAATGCTGACACATTTGCTCTCTCGATTCTTGAATAGAATTGTATCCCTACTGTTGTACGAGATGAAGTGAAGTCGGCAGCTGCAGGAGATCAGGTTCAACAAGTGCGGTGTTGGAAAAGCACAGCATGTCAGGCAGCATGTGAGAAGTAGGAGAGTCTACATTTGGGGTATATGAAGGGCTTTGGGAGATAGGATGTGTCATAATGAGATTGGGGTCGTCCACTGAGATGGATAGGGAGCTGACAAGCAGATTCGAAACAAAAAGCAGCAGTTCACAGATCATTTCTGCGTGCCAATCAGTGACAAACGCGATATAACATGAATCAATGTTCGAAACCTAGCTGTTTACAACTGTAAATAATGACTTATATGGCGAACCACAAGTCAGAAGAGGGAGATAGTGGCTCAGTGAGGTAGAAATTTTGCAGTGTGATTTGACCAGTTGGGCTGTTGAGTAAGTATGTGACTAATACATTATGATGTGCATAATGTGAGGTTATCCCCTTTGGGAGCAAAACGAGGCGGATTACCATCTGAACAGAGATAAATTGGCTGGGAGTGGAGGTGTTACGAGACTTGCATTTTCTCCAACAAACATCACTGAAAGGAATCCATGCAAACATTGAAGAAGGCGAATTGTATGGTGATTGTCATGGTGATGTGATTCGAGTCCTGATGAAGGAATGTCCGGCTGTAATTGTACAAGAGTGTTGGTGAGATCACACATCGAGCATTGTGTAAAATTTGAAACTGTTTCTCAGTGTAAGGACGCTTGGGCTATGAAGAGATTTCAGAAAAGAATGATTCTTGGGACGGCAGGTTAGAGATGTGGAAATATATTTGATTGTTTCGAGCTATATTCATTGGGAGTTTAAGAGAATGAGAGTGACGGGAAATGACGTAAGAGCGCACGGAATTTGAACAGGACCATGGAAGTTAATTGCAAGAAGGACTGCTTGCTCTGACCTTTGGGGAGAAGGCAACAGAGGGTAGAAGAGATTAACCAGCATCGAGGGCCACGGTCGTCCGACACATTATCACTACGATAAGGAGAAATGTCTTCACACACTGTGTTGGGAGGTGGGTGGGGGGCGGGGCGGGGGTGAGGGTGGTTGTGGTGGCGTGCACTTATCCAATTTTCTGCCACAGAGAGCTGACGATGAGAAAGTATGTATTATTTCCGAGCAGAAGTTTGAAATAGCTCTTGGGACAAGTGACCAAATGGTATGAGAGTGCAAACGGAGATCTTGAGCTTGACCGAAGGATGAACTATGATCCAATTGCATGGTGGAACAAGAGCGAATGGACGAAGTCCGACGCCTACTACCATTGCTGCGGACTTCAATATTTCCATGTTGACACCAGGGATTGATTTGAGTTTGGTATCTGGGGAATAGTTTTCTTCTGTTTGTTGATTTCAGACCGGGTGATGACACGAAATCGTGCAATGTCTCAGCACTGGGATTGGACATAGGGTGCAGAGCATCCACTGCAGTGAATCTGAAGGGTAGGATAGGCAGCTTTTGGTGTCGATTGGAATGAGGTGATCTTTTGTTGCATGCCTGAGAAGGAGCAGTGGTGACCTCAGGTCAGAGGGTCACAGCTCAGCTCAAGGTAGAAATATGTTAGTGGCTTGTTGTTGTGCCCTTTTCATGGCATGGTGGATTCAGGTGGCATTTCAGGCATGCTGGGACAGTCCACTCTGGCATTGCAGACATCAGTGGTTTATGAACGCTTTATTTTAAAGTTCAAGGCACTCTATTTATGCTCTTAAGTTGTGTATTAGGACACTAATTACCTCATGGAAATGATGAAGATTAATTGAGTTAAGATTCTGATAACTGCTAAAACATTACCTCACCAAGTTCTAAAAGCAAGGCCACCTCCCCTTGTGATACCTCTTCTTGATGGTTTTTGGAATTGAGCAAGATTCATGGGGCAGTGTGTCAGTGCGTGAATCTCAAGGATCTGTGTTTACCATCCATATCTGAACAGTGTGTCAGTGTTCAGGCAAATTCATCGTTCAGCTATGTTTCAGCTCCCTCATGAGTGCTCGTGTACAACTTCCTGTTCCGCTTTATGCAGCAATTGACTGCTCTGCATGGATCACGATCGTATTCACCTTGAGTCATTTACTGGCTGTTTGTTGTCAGAAGGTGAACACTAAGTACAGTACCAAAGAAAAACACGAACTGTGGATTTTGGAGCAGTGGCTTCGTGAAACATTATAGAAAACATCACCTGGCATTTTATGTGTCTCAAAACCTATTATTTTCTCAATTATTCTGCGTTTCGTTTGTCTAGAATTTAAGTTATGCTCATTTGTGATAATGAACCACATTTGAGTCATTTGCTGGTTTCGCATATTCTTTTTCCAAGTTGTCCCCAATTTGCCACTCAACAGGTTCATCAGCAGACACATGTTAGAAAGAACCAGCGTGCTCAGGACACTTCGGGCTTAAAGCAAAATGTAAGGCACAAAGACACTGAGGTACGGAGCCGAGGGAAATCAATGTATTACTCTTTGATATTTCTGACAATTTCATCCATTTTACGGTGACTTCAAAGCGTGAGAAGGTGTGTAATCAGGTGTATTTGAAAATCACTTCAGTCCCCTTTGCATAAACTAGAAGTGGAATTCATTCTCCAATTGTTAAGTTGCTGCGCAAACGCTGGAAGCTACGTGAAGTTCAGAGGACAACTGAGGAATGTGGTGATATGCCCCTTTAGAATAATCGCTCAATTATTTAAAGCTAAAGTTCCAACTATCAGAACAGAGTAGCGGATCAAACAAACTACAGTGTACTATGACCTCATTCAAAACCATAATATTGAAGCTCTGTCAAACTCTCGCTGTTAGAACATTAGCTTGTCGTAGGGATGTGATGTGTCAGAGCGCATCATGGCGGTGAATATCTCATCAGGGCTGGAAATGATTTTAAAGTGGAATATAAGATGCCATACCGAAGTATCAGATTGCAGAACTTGTAGTGAATTTCAACCGTTCATCCAATGAAAGGTACACACTGATGCGACGGTGCATCAATGGTTATAGTATTTGAAAGGTTGCGAACGTGACACCAATTCTACTGTCTGATATTGTTTTGCTCTGGGAGGTTCCTTAGAAGCTGTGCATTTGTTACATTTCTCTGCAATCAAAATTTATACAAACCTCGGAGATCGTGTTTAGGGGGCGTTAGTGACTACAGGATCCCCTGTCTCTCGTCTGCACTTGTGGCCACTGTATTCAATCGTTTGTCTATCTATCTTAACTTATTTTACGTTACCTTATCTTATCATACGTTACGTTACCTTATATTACCTCATCTTATCTATTTATCTAAAGTGTTCTGACAGTGATAGAGAACCTCTCAGTGTTCAAGAAACACAGAGGAGGCGCACATCCATTTTTTAACGAAGAGTAGCTTGCAACCAGTTTGGTACTGCAGTGATTTGTGCTTGCACCTCAGCCACTCACTGTCCATACAAATTCTTTATATGTCACAGTTTGTCGACGACAGAAAACTGGTTGGGACGATTCAGACAAACTTCAGTGTGATTTGAACGTGTCGTGGGAATGGGCAACCGCATAGCAGTTGCAGTTAAGACCTTAAACAACATGAGGTTGTTGTCGTCTGAAGCCGGCAGCTGAAAGTGATACGGCATGAACTGTCAATGGCAATCGTAGCTGCAAATTTGTCTGGGGGAAAGGATACTGTAAAGATCGGGGGCGGCGGAATGGGATCTCATGAAACTCAGGCCAATTCTAATCTCTCAATAGCATTGTGTGGGGCTCCAAAGGGACGTTGACATTTAGAGCTAATTGGGCAGAGAGGCGGAAAGAGACTATTCAAAACGCAGCAGAGTAATCTGATATGCGTTGTCCGTAGGTCATTGACAGATATTATAAAATAGTGTGTTACAAATCTACAGGAAGGCTGCAGCGGAGGGAGTTGGAGGTATATATGCACAGATCATTGAAGATATCGAGAAATGTGGAAGGGGCATTAAGCAAAACTTATATTGCCCTAGGTTTTATTCTTAGGGTTGCAGAGTTTTCCAACGAGAAAGGTGCTTTTGAACTTGTACAGGAGATTTAAGATGGCACAATATTACTTGTTCCTCAGGTAGATTGAAAAATGCAATATCTCCATGAGAACCCTCATAAATGTTTCTGATGCAGCATGGAAAATGTTGTATCTCGTTGTATAATAACAGAGTACAGCGACTACTCTGCCAAGGACCGTTCGAAATTACAAAAGGTTGAGTTCACGCTAACCATTCAATCACAGACTCCATCTGAACTTCTCATTGCTGTAGAAAGGCAGCCAATATGAGCAAGGACCACTCACTCTCTGGCAATCCTTTGTTGCAACCTCTTTTGTCAGAAGCTTACACATACGTGCAAAAGGTTCATTAACAGCTTTTTCCCTGCTGTTATTAATTTACTGAATGTTGACCTCCTTTATATCTGTAACCTTGTATGGAACATAGACGTAGAACACTACAACAGATTAAAGGCTCTTCTGCCCAAAATGTTGTCCCGAGCATTTTGTTTAATCTGAGATCAAACTAACTCTCACTACTCAATTTACCACCTTTAAAGTACTTGTCCGGCATTTGCTAAAGTGCCCCTAGTGCCTGACTCTACAACGACCACTGGCAGAGCATTCCACGCAATCATCCCAACCTGCGTCAAGAACCTACCTCCAACATCTCCCCTCTACTTTCCTCCAATCACTTCAAAATCACAACCTCTCATGACAGCCATTTCTGTCCTGGGCAAAAATCTCTGGCTATCTCCTCCATCGATGCATCTTTACATTGTACGCTATATTGTCACCTCGCTCCTTCTGTCAAGTGTGAAAAGTCTTCAATCAGCCTCTCGACATAATCCAAGCACTCCAATCTAGCCAGCATCCTGTTAATTCTACTCTGCATCCTGACTAAAGTATATACATTCTTCCTATAATGAGATGACCAGAAATGGACGCAATATTCCAAGTGTGTCTAACCGGGGTTTTATACATTTGCAGCAAAAACTTACGACTCTTAAACTCAATCCCACATTCATGCAAGCCAAAACACGACACGCCTTCTGAATGACCTTATTAACTTGGATGGAAACTTCGATGAAGCTATGCACGTGGATGCCAAGACTCAGCACTTCCTCCACGTTGCCAAGAATCCTGTCACTAACCCTGCATTCAGCATTCACGTTTGTCCATGCAAAATGAATCACTTCGCAAACGAATTCGATCTATCACTTCTCAGCCCAGATCTGCATCCCATCAATGAGATGTGCACTACAACATCTCTCGACATGATCTACAACAGCAGCGGTATTTGTGTCATCGGTAAACTTACTGATCCACCTTTACACTTCTCCATCCAAGTCATTTATGGAAACTATGAAGAGCAGGTCCAGGAACAGATCCCTGCAGGTCACCAGAGAGAATGCTTTCTATTCACTACCACATGATGCATTCATTCAGCGAGTCAATTCTGTATCTCGACAGCTGAATTTCCCTTTAAGACATATCCTAACTTTCTGAATGAGCTTATGGCGAGTAATCTTATCAAACGCCTGATTGAAATCCATATACACCACTGATCATTATTCATCAATTTGCCTCGTCACAGCCTCAAAGAACTCAAGTCTTGTGAGGCATGACATACCCCTCACAAAACAAATTGTATTTTCCAAATATTTATGAATTCTGCCTCTCAGAACACTTTGCAGTCCGCTGCTTACCACAGTCGTCAGAACGACTGATCTGTAATTCCCAGGCATTTCCCTTTTGCCATTGCCTGAAAGGAGGAACAGCGTTTACCTCCCTTCAATCACCTGGTACTAGTCCTGTTACACTCCGGAAAAGTCCAATCCCGTGCAGAGGGAGAATGGCAAAATCAGCACCAGAGGTGCAGCAATATCATTCCTTGTTCGCCATCTGTACCTTAAATATATCATGTCCAGCCTTGGTTACTTAACTGTCTTGATGCTTCCCAGAATTACCAATACATTCATTCTCTTGATATCCGTATTTCAAGACTATTGCTGTGGACCACGTTTTTATCTCTGCCAACAAGACTCAATGCGCAACTCCATACAGAAACAAAAACCTCATTTACATCATTCCCACCCATTCAGACTTAGAGCACAATGTTCTTCCAATAACGCTGATCGACTCTACGCTCTCTTTGATCATTCGCTTATTCCTCACTTAAGTGCAAAATGTTTTGGGTTTTCCTTAACCTTCCCACCAATGCTTTCTCGTACCCCACCTAGCTCACTTCAGTTCCTTTTTGAGCTCTTTCCCAACTAACCTGGAATCCATTAAAGGTGTGCCAGATGCTTGCTTACACAAACTTTAATAAGCTTCCTTCTTCCTCTTAACGAGAGCACCACTTCTCTTGTCGTCCAAGACTCCTTCATGTTAGCACTCACTGCCTGTCTCATTGGAACAACACCAACCTCCTCTCCAACGTTCACCATTACTGCCACCTCCATCTATCTTTCGCCCTCTCAACTCATTTCCCCCAAGCCCCACCCCCTCCCATTTAACACACGGCCCCCCTCGGCTCAGAGCTTCATTCCTGATAAAGGGCTTTTGCACAAAATGTCGACTCTCTGCTCCTTGGATGCTATTCCAGCACATCACTCTCGGCTGTGGAATGCATTTTCTGGCAATTCATGTAGACACTTTAATAGAGCAATTTCAAGAGCAGAATTATCTGGTTTTGTGACATGGCATGCAGCAACAGGTGGAAAACGCAACGGAATGGTACGGGAGGAAAGAGACATCGCTAATGAGATTGCTCGAATAGCAGACGATTTCGCACACAGTTGGAGTAATAAGTGTAATGCGATCGTAAATGGAACTGCAGGTCAATGGTTGGTTAATGGGGCGAGAGTTGAGAATAATGGGGACTCAGTGAACCGACCTTTAAAACCTTCCACAAAATCCGCACCTTGTCTTCCCAATACCCCATGAGTGATCAATATCAGAACAGCCCTATTGGGCACTCACTCCACCAAATCACAGTCGCAGCATTGAGTGCCCTCTACGATCCCCACTGCCGCCTCCTCCGAATTCAACTTCCACACTCACCAATGGAATGACGAGAAGCTGCAGAGGTGGGGAGAACGGGTTTGGTGCCTCCCTCTGTTTCCCATAAATACATACCATACCGATTGGGAACAACAGTAGCCGGGTGTTCTGTGTCGCTCGTGTCAAATCCTGGCAGTCCTTTGCTCTAATGATGTGGTGGGTAGGGTCAGGAGATATCTGTTGGGCATTATATGTTCTGCCAGCACACCATGACTGAATTGAAAATGATGTCAGGCAAGCTCGTATCGGAATGCCTATTACTATTTGTTTTGGACCAATTGGTCTGCAGTCTTTTTTAACCGATTGTCTCTATCTTCAGAACCTCCCAGGAAATGGGACCAGAACCTCCTCTGTTCCCGTGAATTCTCTGCTGCCTCAATTAAACCATGGATCAGCCAACAGCAATGAGGGCTGCTCCACCTCAGAGTTGAGTGAATCTGGGACGTATATACACCCGTTGTGAGGGAGGAGCAGGGGATCAACGAAATGAGGAGGCGAATTAAGCCTGAACGATTCGTAGCTGAGGAAATTGCAAAGATATGTCCTGTCAAAAAAAAACTCTTTATTTATACGTGATGACTGCTTGTCTATGTTTCAGCTGCCTCAGAGCACGTTGTAGCCCTTCAAATAAATGCGAATTGCAATCCTGTCGAACTCCGCCTTCTATTTCTCAGTATTCCACTGTCCCCCACAATCCATTGTTGTGAATTACACAGTGTTGCAAGCCTTTGGTAAAGGTAATTCATCCTCATCTTAGTTTTCAGCCTGCCATTCTCAATTTCCTCACCTGAGGAAGCATCAATTCCATGTTTACTTTCTGCACTGACAGACGGAAAGTACTTAATTGTTTCTTTAAGGTCTTTGCAAAATGTTTGCAAGTCGCCACGTGCATAATTGTGAATGCCCATTTCCCCTGTCGCTCGGACGTGGTCTGTTGAGCAAACTCTGACAAATGTGCTGAAGGCCCTGGAACTAATACTGCATTGGGTACAGAAACATGGAAACGTTCAAGCAGAATGGGGCCATTCCGCCTTTTGAGTCTGCTCCACCATTGTTCACGGTCATGGGCGAACATTCCAACTCAATAGCCTAATTCAGCATTGTCCTCATTGCCTTCAATCCCAATCGCCCTAGGTGTTGTAGATATTGTCTTTTGAATATATTAAATGATTGGGCATCACCGATGTCAAGTGGTAATGACTTTCACAGCTTCGCTATTCTATGGATGACGTTATGTTTCCTCTTCTTCGTCCCAAATAGTTACCCTGAATACTCAGCTGGTGACCCCTTGTTCTAGAGATGTACACAGACCATCGCGATCATCCTCCCTTCTAGTGCTGCTAGAATTCCGTAAGTCTCGGTGAAATTCCCCGATCATCCGTCGGAACCTCAATGAGTGCAATCCTAAAAAATCAGTCTCTCCTCATGTTTTCCACCAGCTGTCCTCGCTGCTGACTGCTACGGTCAACATAGCGAAAGTGAGGACTGCAGACGCTGGACATCGGAATCAAGATTAGAGTGTGGCCGGAAAAGCACAGCAGGTCAGGAAGCATCCGAGGATCAGTAAAATCGACGTTTCGTCCAAAAGCCTTTCATCACGCCGATTTTCCTGCTTCTCGGATTCTTCCTGACTTGCTGTCCTTTCCAAGCAGCACTCTCACCAAGACTCTGATTTCCATTATCTGCAGTCCTCACTTTTGCCGAGAGCAAAGTTTTTCTATTGTGATTTTATTGCAAAAGCATCACCTTTCGGAATATTCCATTTTGAAGAAATAAAGGTAATTCTACCTCCAGCTGACTCCGCGAAACCTACAGAAAAGAAAAGTTTCTACGGACGATCAATGTTATACATTCGCACCTAACTCCCTATCTCTGCCTCAGCGAAGACAGGCTGTCTTATTTTTCTCGAACAGTACTACTTTCATGAATGTTCCACTTCTCATCACACGTTCAGTGTCATGCCCAATTAACTTGTCGCCTTTAAGACGTAATGGTCTGGCCTGCAGATATGATGCTTAAACAAGCCATGAAACGATGTTAACAAATATCAATGACATGTTCTCTCATTCTTCAAATCTCAAGAGTGAATTGGCCTAAAATGTTGAATTGCACGACAATGAGATTCGCCCTGAGCTTTTGATTTCATTTAGTAAACTCTCAGCAGCAGATCACACTGGTTCAGAATAATGATCGAGAACTGCCATGCATTTTTAGCTTCACCACTATTTATATCATAAAAGATGCTGATTACTTATTTATTTATTTGTTTTCGTATGAACAGCTATGCAACTGGTAAGGAATCCAATGTCCAGCATCTGCAGTCCTCACTTCTCCTTAATGACTGACAACGGCAGACATATATCAGTGTCTCACTGTTCTCCCTCGAATTTTAAAGTTGGAGTTCTTCTTTCCGACGCTTCATTGTTTATGTGACTGCAAAACAATGTGAGAACAGTCAGCTTCTATGTCACTCGTAGACAATGTGGACTGCAGATGCTGGAGATCAGAGTCGGGAGTGTGGTGCTAGAAAAGCACAGCAGACCAGGCAGCATCGAGGAACAGGATAATCGACGTTTTGAGCAAGACCCATTCATTTGTAATAAGACTTGTGAGCCGATGGGACTCAGAGATGAATGGGGGATGACAGAAGGTACTAAGAGTGTGATAGGTAGGTGGAGGTGGAGTAAAGGTGATAGGTCGGAGAGCAAGTTGGCGTGGATAAATCGGAAGGAAGATCAACAGGCAGGACAGAACATGAGGATGATTTTGAGTTTGAAGGTTGCAACTGGAACAAGGTGGGGTGAGGGGAAATGAGGAAACTGGTGAAGCCCATGTTGATGCCATTTGTTTGCAGGGTTCCGAGGCAGAAGATGAGACGTTCTTCGTTCCTGGCTTCGCTTGGTTATCTTGTTTTAATGGAACAGGGAAAGAAACTGCACATTCTTGGCGGTGTGTGAGGGACAGTTGAAGCGTTCGTCCACGGGGTCGTGGGGTTTTATTTCTGCAGTTGTCCCCGACACGTTCTCTGATGCGTTGCGTAATTGGACTTCTTGCATCTTCAATAAAGAGGACACCACAACAAGAGCAAAGAATACATGGATGGCCCGAGAAAAAGTGTGCATAAAACTGATGGATGTGAAAGGCTCGTTGATGCCTTGAATGGATGTGAGGAATGGATGCGTGGGCGCAAGTTTTGCAAGTCCAGCAGTGGTAGGGGAATGTCCCTAGAAGGAAGGATGTGACGGTGGGGTCGTGGACATGACAAGAGAATAGCTGAAGTAATCACCTTTGTGGAAAACGGATTGAGGTTGGGCTGGAAATTTATCTCTGGTGGTGGAGTCTGTTTTTAGGTAGCAGGTTTGGCGGAGAATGACGTGATGCATAAGGAGCGTGTTGGTGTGCAAGGTGAGGACCAGGGCGATGTTGTTTTTTTTGCAATTGAAGGGCCGGGTTTCGAGGGCAGTGGTGTGGGGAGTGGAAGAGATGCATCAGAAGGCACCATCTACAACTTAGGAGGGAAAAGACCAATCTCAGAAAAAAGAGGCCATTTGATGTGTTCTGTGGTGGAACTGGTCCTCCTGGGAGCTGATTCAGTGGAGGCTGACAAATTGGGAATAAGGATTAATACTTTTACAAGAGTCAGGATGGGAGCAGGTGCAGTGCAAGTAGCTGTGGGTGTTAGTAAACGATATCTGTGTTGAGCCGGTCATCGTTAATGGAGATGGAGAGGTACAGGAAGGGAAGGTCTGTGTCTGAAATGGTCCAGGTGAACTTAAGGTCGGGATGGAATTTGGTAGTGAATTTCATTGTCTGTTCAACCTCCTCATGGGTGGACGAGGTGGCACCAATACAGTCCTGAATATATCGGAAGAAAAGGTGTGGAATGGTGTCGGTGTAACAATAGAAGATGGACTTTTCCATGTAACCGACAAAGAGAGAGGCATCGCTGAGGCCCATAGATACTCATTTCTTCCGGAGGACTTGGGAGGATTCAAAGGTTAAATGATTGAGGGCGTGGACATGTTCACGCAAAGGAAAGACTGTCAGTAGAGGGGTACTATTGGGGACGCCGGAAGAGGAAGAAACGGGTGACTTGGAAGCCTTTGTCATGATGGATCGAAGCGTGTACAGACTGGATGACCATGGAGAAGATGAGGCTCTGGGGTCTGGGGAAAAGAAAGTCTCGGAAGAGGTAGAGGGCGTGAGTAGTATCCTGAACGTATGCAGTGAGTTCATGGAACAGGGCGAGTAAGGCAGTGTCAAGGAAAGTGGAGATGATTCCGGTGGGCAGGTGCAGGCTGAGACAATGGGCTGTCCGGGGAATTTAGGGTTGTGAATTCATGGTTGGAAGGAAACCTGGGTAGTGCAGGGTTCTCCTACTATGAGTTTGGAAGCTGTGGATGGGAGATCGCCAGTGGTGATGAGGTTTTCTTCATTCTGGGAGATGATAGTTTGGTGACGCCTGTTGACAACATTGTCAATGGGGCAATAGGAGGAGATGGCTTCGAGTTAGTGCTTGGCTTCAGTGGTGTCGAGGTCAATGCGCGAAACCACCTAACCACCAACTCCACATCCTTCTAATTTATCTCTCAACCCCCTCAGATCCCAAGTCTCATTCCTGATGAAGGGCTATTACCCAAACATCGATTTTCATGTTCCTCGAATGCTGCATGACCTGCTGTACTTTTCCTGCACCACATACTCGCATCTTTTATTTGACTTCGAATTCAGCGAACCAGCCACACTCTGCAAGAAAAGTAATCCTGGATTGCTCACTCATCATTCGGCACCAATCTGGATTTTACCAGTTTCATCAATTCCCCTCCCTCCCCCTTATCCCACTTCCAACACGGAATTGGCCTCATGCCTTGTCCTACCTGTTCGCTTTCCTCCCCACCTATCCAGTCCATTCTGCTCTCCACTATCCATTCCACCATGCTCTCCGAACTCTTGCAGTTACGTTCCTTTTCCCCACCCCTTCCCATTTATCTCACCACTCCCTCGGCTCACAGCCTCATTCCTGATGAAGTGCTATTCTCTCAAACGTCGATTCTCCTGCTACTCAGATGAGTCCAGAACTGCTGCGCCTTTCCAGCAATACTTTCTCGACATTCATATTTTGTCGTCCAATGGGCAGTAAGGAAGGTAAATTCAGTTTTGGCAGATACTGCTGAAGTCGTGAAGCACAAATTAAAGAATTTTGATTAAATTGTGCAAGCATGGGATTCTCCCCATTTGCAATACTGCGTTGAGTTTTAGGTGGTGCAAGTCGAGAAAGCAAGTGTCCAGTACAGCTTTGAATGCTTACAGGCTTGCTAAAAATGAGCTTAGAAATGCACTGCCAAGAGGCAGGAGAGGGCACGAGGAAGGCTGGGTAGGATAGACTACGAAGAACCCAAAGGCACTTTACTCATGTATGAGGAATAAGAGAATTGTCAGGCAAAATTTAGGGCCAATCATGGACAGATAAAGGAATTGTGACTGGCGTCTGAGAAGATCGTGGAAGGCCTAAACGTATTTTTCTCAAATTTGTTTTTCACTAAGGTAAGGACCCTTATTGTGAATGAGAAGCTGAGGAGTGGAGAAGCAGGCTTGAACTGGTCGAAATTTAGAACGTTGGTGTGCAGTTAGATTTATCATTGTTTTCTCCGAGGAGCGAGAAATGGGGTTGCTAAGTTCGCTGACGAAGATCTTCGCTTCGTCACTATCCACGGGAATTGTACCGAAGGATTGGAGGGTGGCCAATTTTGATCCTCTGTTCAAGAAGGGGAATGGATAAATCCCTGGCAGTTCAGACCAATCAGTCGTACGTGTATGGGGATCAAATATTTGGAATGAATTTTGAGGCATAGGATTTATGACTACATGGTAAAGCATGGAATAATTAAAGGCAATCAGTATGGCTTTGTCAGGAGGAGGTCATGCCTCACAAATCTTTTGTGTCTTTTGTGGAGTTGACAAAAAAAGGTTGATGCAGATCGCGCAGTGAATGTGGTGCACATGGACTTCAGTAAGGCATTTGACGAGGTTCTCCACGGGAGGCTCGTTCATAAAATCAGGTGGTATGGGATAAACCGACATTTGGCTGTCTAGGTTCAGAATTGGTTGGCTGACAGAAGGTAGAGAGTGGTTGTAGATGGAGCATATTCTACCTGGAAGTCAGTGGTGAGTGGCATCTCACAGGGCTCTATTCTTCTGCCCCTGTTCTTAGTAGTGTTTATAAATGACTTGGAAGATGAAGTTGAACAGTGAAATACTAAGTTGACGATGACAGAAAGTTTGGAGTTGCCGATGATAGTGCCGTTAGCTATTGCAGTCTGCAGCCTGACGTTGACTGTATGCAGAGCTGGGCTGAGAAATCGCAGATGGAGTTCAAAATGGATGAATATGAAGTGATATATTTTGAAAGATTGAACTTGAATGTCTAATATAGTATTAAAGATAGGATTCTTGGCAGTCTGGAGGAACAGCAGAAGCGTGGCTTTCAATTTCGGAGAACCCTCAAAGTTGGCACAGATGTCGTTAGGGTTGCCAAGAAAGCAGATGGAATTCATTAACAGGGAATCGAGTTTAAACGCCATTAGGTTTTGTTGCAGCTCTACAAAACGCTGGTGAGACCACCCTTTTGGGATATTCTGTCCAGTTTCTGTCCCCCTATTTTACGAAAGATGTGGAGGCTTCGGAGCAGGTGCAAAGGAGATTTACAAGGATGCTTCCTGCCCTGGAGTGCTTGTCTTATGAGGAGAGGTTGAATGAGCACCAAGTTTCGCACGAGAGAGAAGGAGGAAGAGAGGGGACTTGATCGAAGTATACAAGTTATTGAGACATATGGAGAGAGTCAAAAGCCAGAGACTTTTCCAAAGGGTACGACTGACTGCCACGAGGGTGTCTTTGAACGAAGGTGTTTGGAGGATTGTGTAGAGCAGACGTCAGAGGTAGGTTCTTTATGCAGAGAGTAGTGAGTGCATGGAACGCGTTGCCAGCAGCAGTGTTGGAAGCAGAATCTTTGGGGACATTTAAGCGACGACTGGACATGCACATAGGCTGTAGTGACTTGAGGAGAGCGTAGGTTTAGTTATTTAATTTTAAATTAGCACTAATCGTCGCCACAATATCGTGGGCCGAACGTCCTGTACTGTGCTGTACTTTTCTATTTTTTCTGTTTTATCACATTCAGCCCAGGCCAAGTCAGAGCGGCGGATGACCTTCCGTAAAGACATCAGAGAACCGGATTTGTCTGTTTTCTTACCCCCACCCCGAAAACGAACAATGGTCTCGTGGTCATCTATCGGCTCAAACATTTCATTTCATTTAAATTCCGTAATCTGTTGGATTCAAAGCAAGCTGCGCATGATACTAACCTGCAAATGTATTAATTGCGTAGAGTTAACACGATCTGGTCATCGACTGCACAACTATATCTACTCTGCTGACAACACAAAAAGAGAAAATGTCGTCAATGGTGTATTGAGACGAAGCCAATCCAGCAGGTTGGCGGCCATTTTCAGAACTCCAAAGTTTCGCCGTCAGTCGGAATAGATCTTCGGCCAATCACATTGTAGTTTAGATTTCCATGCCTTTGTTGCAAACCACGAAAAAAAATCAATTTGCCTCTCATTCTTTTGGCGTTTCAGATGTCATAGTCAGCATTACCATGGGCAGTATTGATGCACGAGACATAATTTAAATTTAGCACATCTTTATTGGAAGAATGAGAAACGTCTATGTTGATATGAACAGCCAGATTTTGGACTTTATCCAGTAAAATTAACACTGAAACGAGGTGGGGGAGGTTGGAGGGAGGGGCGTCTTCTCTCCTAAGCCCTGTTTATTTGGATTTCCTAACTATGAGAAAGCTGCGTCAGGAAGATTCTTTTTTTTAGATTTCTGGTTGAGATAGATAGATTCATGATGAGTAGTGGAATGAAGTCTGGCGAGGAACAGGTGGGAAATTACACATGAACAGGATCTGACAACGAACATTATCTTAATAACGAAAGAGTAAGCAGAAGGAATCGATTAGCCTTGTGGTGCTCCTCATCTCATCTTTATCGTCTTAATTCAAACTTAGTTCTTCAAATTTTATTCAAAGATTGGTCATTCGACTCTAAATTACTTGGGCTTTCTCTCCAAATTTACTACTGCTCCGATTGATTTTCTCTCGTAGTTTCCATTTGTCTTTCAGATTTCCACATTCAGTAGTTCTTTGTTTTCATTCAGCTCCCTGTTGTGGGTTGTGCCAGTTATTAATATCGGTTTATTAGTCGTGTTGTACAGCCACAAGTTAGAATTGTTTTGTTTTTAGTCACTTAAACCCGAGTATCCATGTGCTAACGATTCATGAATGATATCACGGAAACTGGATTCCGATATGTCACTTAAAATATTCAATAGGCACATATATTCAACTCCTCGAGTCTTTGAGTATTTCACTTTTACACGCCTGTGAATCCAGAGTTCCGGAGAGTGACTGAGTTTGCCTGTTTGTGTCTGTGTCATAAGATCATGTGAAATAGACAAAAAGCAAATACAACTTTGTATTGATGAGGATATCATTCAGTAACTACTACAAATAATGAAATTGACGACAGTAATCATCATTAAAAGTAACTGTATGACTTGTTTTATCTGTGGTTTCCAATTCTCGTCCTCCAGGATAACAAAACTGAAAACAGGATTAAAAATAAACAACACAGCTGCTGAAGCCTATTCGGTTAAATCAACGTGCTTAATGTTCATTTTATTGGAGCATCAACATCACTTTGTCGTTCTCTTTTAACAGTTATTAAGTAGCTATCTGTCCATCTCATGTTTAACTGAATGCAATGTTGCAGAATCCATTGCACACTGGGGAAGTGAATTCCATATGATCATGTAGCTTTGAGTGTAGTCACTTCTCATCATGTTTTGCATTTGTATTACACTCCCAGCCAAATCTTATCCCACTTTTTGTATATTCGGCAATAACATCTCTGCACATATTTAGTTTATCCAGAGAGTATATGAATAAACTGTTAGAACAGTCTTAGTGAGGAAGACCCACTCATCTCTCGAATCAATCTCCTGAACCATCTCTCATTTTCCTCCAATAAAACGGCAAGCACACTCAGGTCCTAAGACTGCACGTCATACTGCAGCTGCGGTCACACTAAAGCCCTCGTCCAGGATAAGCAACTCTGCAATAAATGCCAGATTACATTAGGCATGTTTATGTCCCTCTGTACCTGCAAGCACATGCACGAAGATGCACAGATTATCCCGGGTTTCCCAAACGCCCCACTACGTAGCCCACAAAGCAGAAGTGACCACAGAGATGGCATACTTTCCATTTGCCTACATTAAAGCGATATGAAGTGTATCTCAGTCAAATGACACGTTGTCTTCGAATGCGCGGGTCCAAACACTTAACCTCGCATTTATCCAAGTTAAACTCCATCTGCTAGTATATTGTTTTTGCTTACGTCAGATGTGTGACCAATTGAAGCACATCTGTCATTGCCTTGCTTGTTTCTTGCAACCTAACTCCCTGTCTGCTTTAGCGATATCAGCATGTATTTTAATTTTCCGTTCTGTGATTCTGTCTATCCCTCATCCAATTCATCAATATAGACTGCAAATACTAGGGCCACGGGACAGAAAACTCTGGTATGCCATTAATTGCATTTTGCCAATTTATCACGAAATTCTAGTTTCTTCGTTTTTAAAGAATAATTAATGAATCATTTATTCATGCTTATCTATTACTCATAAACCTAAGTATCTGAAGGTGTATGTTATTCTTTTGAGCAGAACTTTCTCACCAATCTTCATGAAAGTTCACATGTTTTACAATCACAGATTACCAATCAACCACTTTCCTTACTTTGTCTTCGACGACGGATTGTGACGTTATGGTTACACCATCGTGTAATTCACCTCCTGATTCCAAATCTCTCCATCATCTAGAAGGCATAAACCAGCAGGGGAATGTCATGAGCCGCGTTTGTCGTAATGGTTGCAGCTCCGGAAGTGTCCCGGAAAATCTCAGACAATCTAAGACCAACCAACCTTACTGAGTGGCACTGCACTCTCTTCATCCCCTTGCTCCACCACTGAACATCAGATGCAATAATGGACAAACTTCAGGCTCTCTGCCAGTATTCCTGATGAAGGGCTTTTGCGATTTTACGGCTCCTCGGATGCTGCTTGAACTGCTGTGCTCTTCCAGCACCACTAATTCAGAATCTGGTTTCCAGCCTCTGCAATCATTGATTTTGCCACACTATTTATTATAGTGGCAGGGAGATCAAGGGGAATTACAGTCAGCAAAAGCAGCAAAGGAGCAGTCAGGATAATACAAGACTCTCCTTTCGAGAATACAATCACACAGAGTTTGTAGACTAATTAATTTAAAAGAATAGATTCAAAAACTTCAGTGCCGAGTTATTAAAGAATCATATTTGAGAAACTGATGGAAAATGTATCTTGGACAAGCAACGCATTCAGTAGATTTTGATTTTAAGCAAGATTTATAATCAGTTCTCAGGTCGAGTCTGGAATATCCTAACTCAGGACGTTGACAGGCCGACGAGGGGAGAGGCTATTCTAAACTTGGTGATCGGAAACGATCCGGGGCAGCTATCAGATCTTGTGGTTGGAGAGCATTTTGGTGATAGTGACCACAACTGCCTCACATTCTGCATAGCTATGGAGAAGGAGAGAATGAGGCAAAATGGGAAGATATTTAATTGGGGAAGACGAAACTATGATGTGATTAGACATGAGTAAGGAAGCATGGACTGTGAGCAATTGCTTCTTGCTAAAGGCACTATAGACATGTGGAGACTGTTTAAGGATCAATTGTTGCAAGTGAAGAAAAATATGTCCCTCTGAGTCAGGCAAGAAGTGGTAAGATAAAGGAACCCTGGATGACTCGAGCGGTGGAGCTTCTCGTCAAAAAGAAAAAGGTAGCTTATAAAAGGTGGAAGAAGCTAGGGTCAAGCTCAGCTCTAGAGGATTACAGGCAAGCGAGGAAGGAGCTCGACAATGGTCTGAAGAAAGCCTGGAGGGTGCACGATAAAGACTTGGCAGAACGCATTAGGGTGAACACAAAGTTATTTTCCACTTATGTGAGGAATAAGAGAATGGTCAAAGAAAGAGTAAGGCCGATCAGGGATAGCACAGGGAACATGTGTGTGGAGTCTGAGGAGGTCGGGGAAGCCCTAAATGAGTTTTTTGCTTCTGTCTTTACGAAAGAAATGAACTTTGTAGTGAATGAAACCTTTGAAGAGCAGGTGTGCATGCTGGAATGGATAGAGATAGAGGAAGCTGATGTGCTGTAACTTTTGTCAGACATTAAGACTGAAAAGTCACCAGGCCCGGACCAGATTTAACCTCGGCTGCTTCGGGAAACCAGAAGTGCAATTGCTTCGCCACTTGCGAAGATCTTTGCATCCTCGCTGTCCACTGGAGCCGGACCTGAGGACTGGAGAGAGGCAAATATAATTCCTCTCTACAAGAAAGGAAATAAGGAAATTCCCGGCAATTACAGACCAGTAAGTCTCACGTCTGTCGTCTGCAAGGTGTTAGAAAGGATTCTGAGGGATGGGATTTATGACCATCTGGAACAGCACAGCTTGATTAAATACAGTCACCACGGTTTTGTGAGGGGCAGGACATGCCTCACAAACCTTATCGAGTTCTTGGAGGATGTGACTAGAAACGTTGATAAGGGTCGAGCTGTGGATGTGGTGTATATGGACTTCAGCAAGGCATTTGATGATGTTCCCCATGGTAGGTTCATTCAGAAGGTCAGGAGGAATGCGATACAGGGGAACATAACTGACTGGATATAGAATTGGCTGGCCAACAGAAGACAGCGAGTTTTAGTAGAAGGAAAATATTCTGTCTGGACGTCTGTCGTGAGTGGTGTTCCACGGTGCTCTGTCCTTGGGCCTCCACTCTTTGTAAATTTTATTAATGACTTGGATGAGGGGATTCAAGGATGGGTCAGCAAGTTTGCAGACGACACAAAGGTTGGAGGTGTCTTTGACAGTACAGACAGCTGTTGTAGGCTGCAGCGGGACATTGACAGGATGCAGAGATGAGCTGAGATGTGGCAGGTGGAGTTCAACCTGGATAAATGCGAGGTGATGCATTTTGGAAGGTCGAATTTGAAAGTTGAGTACAGGATTAAGGCTAGGATTCTTGGGATCTTGATGTGCAGGTGCACAGATCTCTTAAAATGGCCACCCAGTTGACAGTGTTTTTATGAAAGCGTATGGTGATTTGGCTTTCATTAACAAGGGGATTGAGTTTAAGAGATCTTGTTGCAGCTCTACAAAACTTTGGTTCGACCGCACTTGGAATACTGCATCCAGTTCTGTTCGCCCTTTTATAGGAAAGATGTGGATGCTGTGGAGAGGGTTCTGCGGAGGTTTACAAGGATGCTGCCTGGACTGGATGGCTCATCTTATGAAGAGAGGTTGACTGAGTTCGGACTTTTTTTCATTGGAGAAAAGGAGGAGCAGAGGGGACCTAATTGAGGTATACAAGATAATAAGAGGCATAGATAGAGTCGATAGACAGAGACTATTTCCCAGGGCAGAAATGGCTAACATGAGGGGTCATTGTTTTAAGCTGGATGGAGGAAAGTATAGAGGGGATGTCAGAGGCGGGTTCTTTACACAGAGTTGTGAGAGCATAGTTGTAGTGCGTACAGTTCTGAGCACCACATTATTGGAAGAATATGGAGGCTTTGGAAAGGTTTAAGAGGACAATTTCGAGAATGCTGCCTGGTATGGAGGCAACGTCTAATGATGAAAGGCTGAGAAATTGAAGCTGCCTTAGTTAGAGAGAAGAAGTTTGAGAGGTGACTTAATTGAGACATATAAGATAATCAGAGGTTTAAATAGGGTGGACAGTGAGAGCATTTTTCCACAGATGCTGATGGCTCGCACGAGGGGACATAACTTTAAACTGAGTGATGATAGGTATAAGACAGGTGACAGATGTAGTTTCTTTACTCAGAGAATAGTAGGTGCGTGGAACACACTAATGGAAATTAGGCTTGATATTTTTAAATGGTCATTGGATACACATACGGATGAAAATGAAATAGTTGAGGATGGAAAGGCTTTAGATTGGTTCTACAGGTCGGCAAAACATCGAGGCCGAAGGCCCTGCACTGTACTGGCTGTCCTACTGTTCCATGCTCTGCCCTTGAGTGACCCACATCTTAATAAAGTCAGTCTTTTGTTCCTGGAGGTCTTTAGAATGCTTTCGGGTTTCCTTGATCTTACCTGCCAAAGACTTCTTATATCCCCTCCTGGATCTTCTCAGCTCTCTCTTTATGTCCTTCCTGGCTGCCTTGTTACTCTCAAGCGCCCGAGCTGAGCCTTCACGTCTCATCTTTACATAAGCTGGTTTGTGTAGATTTGAGAAAGACTTAGGATGGGGCCTAGCTCTAGAGACTTCAATCTTTGCGACAGAATCTGAACAAGTCTGAATTACTGGTGCTGGAAAAGCACAGCAGGGCAGGCAGCATCCGTGGAGCAGGAAAATCGACGTTTTGGGCAAAAGCCCATCATCAGGAGCTGAACATGTCTGTACACGTGTAATTCAGTGGGTGAACCATATCAGTTTTGGCATATATGTGTCGCGCAGATATGTGGTCCTTGGAAAGTAAGACAGAAACTGGGGAAATGTGACATTGTCTCACTGCAAAGAGTCTCTGAAATTTGCATTTTAATCACCTTCAAAAAAAAACTCCTCCATTTACTACCTCTGTAATGAAAATTCATATTGTGATGATACATTAATACGGGACAGATATCAGCTTTTGATTCATTGCACATTGTGTCAGTATTTTTGGCCCTTACTGTAATTTGGATATAAGTAACAGAACAGAAGCTTTCTGTGTTTCTGCTACCAAATTAACATATGATCGTTTAATTTATCTTGTCTTCGGTGTAACATCCACAAAGCATCAATTCACATATCACATTGTTTCAATTCTCCTTACAATTCACCAGACTCGCCATATTTAAACCAGTGCAAGTAGAGAATGGGATTACATCGAGAATAGAGTTCTCTGTACTCTGCAGCTTTTGAAATTCCCAGGCCACTTTCAGCGTGGGTTAGATATTGATAAAATCACCGACGTCCCCCATCCTGAGCCCATCAAATACACTCAGGGCAGCAACATTTCAGGGTTCAATCAGAGTATTTTAATCTAGACCTCACCGAAACATGTGGAGAATGAAGTCAGATGCCAAGTAAAGAACCCTCTATATTACCGCTATTAGGCACTGCCTGGACAGGTGCAGCACAGTGTTCAATGCAGAGTAAAGCGCTTTCTACACTGTTTTGATAATATACTCACAATATAGACAGAGCCCTGGGATAGGATTAAAGTTAAGCAGCAATGAAATAACAGTGCAGATGCTCCCTCCAAATTACGCAGAGATATTGACACATCGGGAGAACTGGAAGAAACTGCTGGAAGGATGAACGATCCTGGACTTGTGGGGATAAAGTCTGAGGAGAGATTGTACAAATGCTTCCGCTCAAATTAAAAAGACTGATGGGAGATCTAATCAAAGCCTTCAAGATATTAACTGGATGAGACATGTTCCAGCAAGATAAAGAATGCCTACTGTGTGCAGTTTGTAGAACGAGATGGACCAGAGCCTGAGACTGAATGCCCAGAGACCTCAGGAGAGATTTAAGAAATGCTTTGAGACACAAGCCGTGAGAGAGATTTGGAATCCTCTGCCATAAACAGCGAAGATGCCGGGTCTGCTGTTCAGTTTAAATCAAAGACAGGTATGTTTTTAGTCAGTGACGGTCTTGAGGGGTGAGGGCAAAAGGAAGGGACTTGGAGTGAGGGGACACATCAGCCATGACCACATCGAATGATAGATCAGGCTTAAGGGTGGAATGGCTTAGCATAGTTCATATCTTCCAAAGTTAAGATCCCCCTACACTGTCCCCATCAAACACTTTCTGGTTAGGGACAGGATAGAGTTGGATATACTGTAAGGCTATCTTTAATGTATCCCTAACAACCCCCACGGTATGGCCAGCACAGCGTTAGATGCAGAGGAAGCACCACTCCACACTGTAGCCATCAACAAATCCCCAGACAGGTAAAGCACGGAGTTTTATGCAGCTGAAATCCCAATACATGTTTTTAAAGGCATGGATAATCTGACAAGAGGTGCTGAGTAAAATTCAATCGCTACTCTCATGATCTTATATTCAGATGCACAGACACAGACAAACACAATTATCAGGCCGCACAGACATGTACACACACATAGTAAGACGTGAACTACTCTACAAATTTAACACCAAGTTCTTTATTTGTTTCTCACTGTTCTGTTCTGATTCCCTGTTAGGTTGCTGTTCTGAAGATATACACATTCGTCGTCCTCATCTCTTGTGGCAGATCCTGCTACCAAGCACAGCATCTGATTTTAGGTCAGTATGCAGTACTGAAGCCACTCAGTGCCGGGGGGAGGTGTGTCTTGAGCCTGACCCAGGTATGTGGACGTTCGGCGTTAATCTGACATTCAGGGATTATTTAACAGAGATATAATGTGTGTTGTCTGTGTGTGTGTGTGTGTGTGTGTGTGTGTGAGTGTGTGTGTGTGTGTGTGTGTGAGTGTGTGTGAGTGTGTGTGTGTGTGTGTGTGTGTGTGTGTGTGTCTGCCTGTGTGAGTGAGAAATCGAGAAACAGACGCGAGCCCTGCATTGGTGGAGCCCCTTTATTAAGTATTAAATATTATTTACCATTTTGTTGTACACAAATCAGAGTGAGCTCATGGGATAGTGACTTCAAATTTTCGAATGTTTTGTCAATGTCATGGAGCGGTGGATCTAGGGAAGTGAGGATGGTTTGCTTTCTCTGCACAGACAGAGAGTGATGAGGAACATAAAGGGAATGTTTTTTCATTCGGTAATGGGATGTGGGCATCATTGGCTGGGTTCAGCATTTATTCCCCCAATTTTTATCAGCCCCTGTGAAGGTGGGAGTGTTCTGCCTCACGGAAGAGAAACACTCATAAAATAATGTTGATTGAGGAGAAGAATGTGACAGAAAATAAAATTCAGCTTTCTCTATTCCAACTCACAATGTAATAATCACGTGTTTAATTAATATGGTGTTCGAGACTGGAATTTCTTCGATGATATCAACGATTTAATGTATTCAAGACACACCTCCCACCGGCAATGAATGGTTTCTGTTCTGCATACTGACGCTAAATCAGATGCTTTGCTCGGTAGCAGGACATGCCACAAGGGATGAGGACGACGACCATGTGTATTCCATAACACAACGGGAAGTCTGTTGCTGTTTGAAATCGAATTGATGACGAAGATGTTGAAGGCAAGGGACCATGAAAAAAATGAGGGGTTAGATCACAGTTCATCCATGCTCTTATTGGTGTCTCGTCTTGTTGTCCAACATGGAAACAGACACTCTTTTCCAACTCATCCATGCTGACCAGATATCCCATGTCCATCTAGTCCCATTTGGCCCATTTCCCTCGAAACTCTTCCTGGTTATATAGCCATCCAGACGGTCAATAAATGTTTGAAATGTGCCAGCCTTCGCCACTTCCTCTGGCAGCTCATTCCATATACACATCATGTGCTGCTTAAAAAATGATTACCCCTTAGGACCCTATGAATTCCTCCCCCTCACCATAAAGCCTTTTCCTCTATTTCTGGATTACCCCAGCCCATGGAATATACAATCTTAATTACCCGCTCCAAGGCCCTCATGATTTTATAAATAAAGAAAACAAATGTTCCCTCCTCTGGGACAATAATTACAGGGAAAACAGCCCCAGGCAGTTTAGTGTTTCACAATACCTCAAACCCTCAAATGACGACATTATTGTGAATCTTTTCTGAACCCTTTCAAGTTTCATTACATCTTTCTTAAAGGAGGGAGACCAGAATTCCATGCAATATTCATAAAATGGCCGAACCAATATACTGTACAGCCGCAACGGTACCTCACAACTCTTATTCTCAATGCACTGAAAAGTAAAGGCTAGCAAACGAAACGCCTTCTTCTCTGTCCTGTCTACCTGAAAATACAATTTCACGGAACTACGAACCTGCACTTCAAGGTCTCGTTGTTCAGCAACACAAACCCATGAACACACCATTACCTGCATATATCCTGTGCTGATTTGCCTTTCGAAAATGCAGCACATCACATTTATCCAAATTAAAGTTTATCGGGAATTCTCATGTCCCGTACTGGTTCATCTTAGGTCTATATTTAAATGTAATGCTATCCCTAATCAAAAATGACATTCCCTGTTATCTTTTGCTCCATTTTCTTACTGTGCCTTAGGTTTCACCTGCTTATTTTTAGCCCTCTGCTTTGGGGAACATCTCTGAGACACCCGCACGAACCAACCATACCACCCTGTGGCCCAACATTTCAACTCCCCCTCCCACTCAGTCGTGAACATGGAGGTCCTGGGCCTCCTTCACCGCCGCTCCCTCGCTACCCAACGCCTGGAGGAATGATGCCTAATCTTCCACCTCGGAACACTTCAACCCCAGGGCATCAATGTGGATTTCACCAGTTTTCTCGTTTCTCCTTCTCCCACCTCACCCCCAGTTCCCAACTTCCAGCTCAGCACCATCCCAATGACCTGTGCGACAGGCCTATCTTCTTTTCCACCTGTCCACTCCACCCTCCTCCCTGACCTCTCACCTTCATCCCCACCCCCTCTCATCTATTGTCCTCTATGCTATTTTCTCCCCGCAACCACCCTCCTCTCATTTATCCTTCCACCCTTTCAGGCACTCTGCCTGTATTCCTGATCAAGGGCTTTTGCCTGAAACGTCGATTTCACTGCGCCGCGGATGCTGCCTGAACTGTTGTGCTTTTCCAGCACCACGGTATTCGAGAATCTGGTTTCCAGCATCTGCAGTCATTATTTTTACCTCTGAGCGCATTGTACACCCTGTCCGAGATATTCTTGATCCTGGCACTGGGGAGGCAACAAGCTATTCACACGGTCCACTGCAGAATGTTTGTACATCTGAATTGAGAGGTTCCTATCACAACCAATCTCTTGGAACCTGACATTCTATGTTACATTAAAGCCTGGCTCGGTGACAGAAACTTGACTGCTAGTGCTGCATTCATCTGAGACCCATCTCGATTACATCCCAAGCAGCGTACTTGTTTGAGGTGGGGATAGCCACCAGAAACCCCAGCACTACCTGCCTCTTTTTCCTAACTTTCATAGATGTAACCCATCTACATGACTGCATCTGCGGATATTCTCCCTTCCTATAACTGCTGTGCTCCTGTAAATTCTTCACTGCTTCCAACTGCCTTTCCAGCTGATCAAAATAATCTTATAAATTCATAGCCAAACAGGCTTACTGCCACCATGCTCAACAGTCGCATGAAAACTCTCCCTACCCGCTCAAATCGGAGAGGAAGGGCACATTACTCTCCTAAAGGCATTCTTTGCACCTGAACAATCTCAAGATACAAGAAATAGCATAGCCTTACTGCTCTAATAAAGCACTGCTCCAGGTAACCTCAGGATCAATATTTTGTAATTTTAAATTTAATCAAGAGGCAGAACTCAATAAAAATATCATCACAAAAAATCCACTCTATTCACTATTGCAGACTTCCAAAAAAAGGGCAGTGAGGTTCCACTTAAAATATTTTAAAAACTATGCAAAAAGCTGTACCTGCACTCGAGCTCTCCATCGCAGCTTCCTTCATGTTGATCTTGGAATTTGACTGTTGGTTAATTTTTTCATAGACACACTTCGATGTCCAAAGATACTTCCCTGAAAAAGCTGTGTTTCTTTCTCCTTCAATACCTTGAGCACGAGGTTTGTGCCTTTGTATCTCTGTCTTTTGGAAAAGTGTCATTTTTATTCAAATTTCCAAAACAACGCAACTGCTCAGAAAACAGTAATTGCTGCTCCTGGAATTTGTCAAAATGACCTCTAATAGCTAAATGTCTAAAAAAAAAGGATTAGATCATACAGCAACATTTTTCCGGTCCTCTGTCACAGATTACATAAATCATGAGAAAAATAAACAAAGGAAGGAACAGATATCTGGATCAAGCCGGGGGAACTGAATGGAAACAAAGTATCCTTGGAAACACATTTATTATCTAAAAACATATTTTATACAGTATGCTATTTATTTATCTTTAATTGGAAGACGCTCATGTTTTTGTAATTTCTCCAGCTGTGTGGAACCTAGAGTGCTGTGACAAAGAGTTTCCCATTCTGCCCTGCAGTGAACGATGATACATTCACCAGATAGTTTATTTTTGTGTCTGCTCCACGTGCTGTGCAGTGATTGCTTGGGAGATTTTTTTTATTTCTGAGGCATGAATCATTCCTCCTTTGGTTTGGGCTTTGTTGTTTAGCTTTCTGTATTCTGCTGCTCATTGCTATCAGCAGTTTACTTTGTTCCTCGAGTCTCTTCCGTGTTGCTCCTCGGATGGAGTCATTTCTTTCTCATAGGAAAAAAACAACAAAATCCTGTAGCTACTCCTTTTTTCCATTTCGTTCATTCTTCACGGGGACACCTCCTTCCATTTTCTGCTGCATCTCATGCTGGCTCTCATTCACTTGAATCAATTGAATTGTTTTTATAACTGGATATTTCACGGCATACTTTAACTGATCTCTGAAGTTTTTCTGTGTCACCACGTAAATAAGTGCATTTGTGCAGCAACTTAGGTTCCGCAGCATGTATGCAACTTGTTCAAAGAGATAAAAATCATCCGCGTAATAAAAAACATTGAACATATATAAAATATACACAAACCAGAGAAGGATAAAATTGGCGGACATGGCAAAGAGTAAAATCACAGATTTCTTTCTGCTGTCTATCTCTGGGTCAATCTCTGATTTTCTCTGACCCCTCAGTCCTTTACGTGCCTTAACGGCCTCAAAGATGTGTCTGACGGTCAGAATGTTGAGGAAGACAATAAAAATGAATGGGAGACATGGTGTTAAAAATATGTCAAGATATTTAAAACTCACCCAATGTACATGGTAAAAATAACTGTCTTTGATGTAACAAAACCATGGAATGTTTCTAACGTTCCTTCCGGATTCATATATGAAATAATTGGGAATATTCATTAAAGAGAAGAAAATGCAGATCGTTGCTAGAACTCTCATTGCTGTTTTCGCTGTGCAATACTGAGATTTCATCTGATGAATACAAATAGCTACAAATCGATCAAATGTAAAAGCAACAGTGAACCAGACAGAACAATCAATAGTAAAGCAGCTCAGGACGTTGAAAACACTACAAACAGGAGTGATGTCCAGAAAAGACAGTGGATAATAATAGTAAACAAACTTAAAAAATATGATATCAAAAATAATGAACAGTACATCAGACACTGCCATGGCTACGAGATAGCGAGTGGAACATGTTGACAGGCCACACTTGCTCCGAGATAAGAATGTAATTGCCACCAGACTAACTGTAAGATGAAAGAAAATAGATTTGAAATGATTAATTGAATTTTCTAGATTAATGTTGAATTTTAGAATTCAGGTTTCTTTTTGTTCAGTACAATGTCATGAGAACCATTACAGTAGCTTCTCTCAAGTGAAATAACTTGCACTTTCAAAAGACAAACACAATCACATGGGCAGAAAATTAATCTCAGAAACACGACCAGGTCCTCAATACGTCTTTTTGGGGGCGGTGGAGGGGTTGGTCGGGAGAACGTATGTATTTTCCTTTACATTGTAGAACTGTAGTTTCCCATAACAAAACACTCACAAAAAACATCAGTTTCTGCCGGATGCGCAAACTTTCTACAAAAGTCCAAAAATGCACATTTCAAGTGGTATGACAATGCTAAATTTTCCCTGGTGTTCAGGGATGTGTAGGTTAGGTGCGTTAGCCATTGGAAATAAAGGGGATAACGGAAGGGTGATCGGATGTAGACTTGTTGGACTGAGTTGCCTGTTTCCACACGATGTGGATTCAATGAAATGCAGAATTAGTCGGCATGGACAAGTTGGACTGAAAGTGTGCGTTTCCATCGTGCAACGCTAAGATGCTCATCATGCATTCAGGGATGGTAATGGCATTGTAGGTCAATGGGTGTTTGGTAGATTCTTACTGCTTAAGATTATTATTGTCTGGTTTTTGGTGAGTGTGAATGCTATTTATCAATGACCATGCCAAGCTAGATGCTATCATGAAGTTTTGGAACACAAATGTCTTCATTCTACAAGGAGTTACAAACTGTGCTGAACGTGGTGTAATTGTTTGCAAACATCTTCGCTTTGGAAATGACAAGTGGAGGGAAGGACATTGGTGAGGCAACTGCAGAGTTCGGGGCCAAGGACACGACCTTGCAGCATTTGGGCATCGATGTGTGACAGCTGAGATGATTGTCCTTTTAGTGCCAGAACCATCTTACTAGGCAGTGCAATAATAAAGAGAGTTGTAATCTCTTTGACTCCAGTTTCTTAAAGGCTTCCTGTTGTCAGTATATGTTTATAATTTATACGTTAAGAACGCAGAGATTTTATTTCAGATCATAAAAAAAACAAGAATAGGAACATCTGATTAAGGAATAAATGTTTGATAATTGCAAGTCAAACAATCCAGAGATTGTCGCACTTTAGCGTCTAACACATGGTGATGTTGAATAAACAGAAGCTGTGGAACAAAAATTGGGGTTGTGTGATGAAGTTGGACATATGGCAGAGTCAGAACGTTTATCATTATCACACGAAAAGAAGACAAATGCTCTCTACTTTTAAACTTGGATTTATGCGCTCTGCCAGTAACATGAATTATGTAGACGGCCAGCAGAATCTCACGAATACGCCTGAAGTAAAAAAATCTTGGTGACGATTTTCTGTATTATGATGCAACATTCTTTATTGTATTCTCTTTCTTTTCTGTAATCCTCTCTAATTCAATTATTTATCACAGCCATAATAATACAAGTGTTGATGCCCAATATTTATTGCATCAGAATGTTTTACTATTAAATTTATTTTGCATTTAATAATATTGCCTTAAACCTAACTGGTGCAACATCCTTAACAAAACCTCTTCCTCCCAAGGAGGACACACATCACAAAGTAATGGACAGTGATCACTTTACAAATCAACTCCGCTTAGATTATGAATAACTGGTTTCAAACATTGTTATTCAAAATCTTATCACATACAGGTGCGAAATAGTGTCAACACTTGTTCGTCCAGATCCTTCATTATTAAGGTCTAGATAAAGAATTGTAGTAGCCATGATACAGGCTTGCCCTAACCTTGCTGGAATATCAATCAGTCCAAAAGACCTTTTAAGTAAACATGATATGTCCATCGTACAATTGTGTGAATTGACGTTGCTATTCTGTTATTTTCACGATATGCGAATGAGTCACATATATGCACCCCCATTGGAACATTTAACTTT
Source organism: Hemiscyllium ocellatum (assembly GCF_020745735.1). Lineage (NCBI taxonomy): Eukaryota > Metazoa > Chordata > Chondrichthyes > Orectolobiformes > Hemiscylliidae > Hemiscyllium > Hemiscyllium ocellatum. The sequence continues at coordinate 4,725,147 of NC_083451.1, read as the reverse complement.
GTAAACTTAGGACCAAATATACACATCAGCGATTTATCTAATTTGCATTCAATCGTATTTACAATCTACAATGCGGAGAAAGTGAGGCCTGCAGATGTTGGAGATCCGAGCTGAAAATGTGTTGCTCGATCAGCGCAGCAGGTCAGGCAGCGTCTAAGGGGCAGAGATTCGACGTTTCGGGCATAAGCCCTTCTTCAGGAATGAGCCGTTCCTCATTTCTGAAGAAGGGCTTATGTCCGAAACGTCGAATCTCCTGTTCTTTGGATGCTGCCTGACCTGCTGCACTTTTCCAGCAACACATTTTCAGCTTACAATCTACAATGACAATTTCACCAGTGAACACATCAGAAATTAGAATTGTATTATGAAAGAAGCATTCCACATTAACAGTCAAATTATGGTCGTCGTTATGAACGTAGTCAGGTATTCACTTGAATTCGGTTCACCACAAACAGTTCAGTTCTATATTCATAGATACTCCTATGTGCAATGCCACTGTGGCAAGGTGTCCCCCTCCAGTTAGTAAACCACACTCAGTATCATTTTACTTTGAATGATGCTCCCGGTAACACTGGGGCACTGGGGTTACTTGTTCCTCTTTGAATAGGAACCCTCATTCCGAATAATTCTAACTGGAAGAAGCAGACGTATGTACAACATGAGTGGTTCCAAGACTTACCAGGAACTCCAACAACAGCAATGATGGTGTAGTAAACTTTTTTGACCATTTCCCTTGTTCGATGCATTTTATTGTTTTTGGCACTAACTCTGCCTTGCTGCAGCCGTTAATCTGTTGGAATTGGAGAATTGTTTCGAAGTGAAAGTAATCCAGTTTCAGAGATTTTACTTTATATTGTGTGGTATATCCACTGGGAAATTATGATGAAACTTTCAACGTTTTAATCAATTTCAGCAACCAAATTATCCCAACAGGTATACTTTAATGATGTTTTTCACTAAGTCAATTTGAATACCTCAATTTCTGAATTAATTGGATCCTCTTGGGTCTCAAATGTGAATTCCAGTTTATCTTCTAACAACAAGACTTGCTTTATGTCCCTCAAATTAGTCCCAAAAATATAACTTTTTGCATTTCTTTTCACTGAGGACAGTTGTTGTTGCTGAGGCTCTTCGGTCATTCAATGCCTCTCCTTGTGGAATTCGTTGAGAGGTGTTCTCCTCAACATAGTTATATTGTTGCTTTCCTTTTAATTCTCTTCTGCAACTCGTTTGGCAAAATCTATCTGTGAATGAATTCTCTGAATCAGAACCAGAAGTTTC
>NC_083451.1:4279796-4356374 GCF_020745735.1 Hemiscyllium ocellatum | reverse complement strand
TGACTAATTCACCTAACACAATGGGCAATTTAGCGTGGTCAATTCACCTGACCTGCGCATCTTTGTATTGTGGCAGCAAGCCGGAGCACCTGGCGGAAACCCACGCAGACAAGTGGAAAATGTGCAAACTCTACACAAACAGACGCCCGAGGCTGGAATAGAACCTGGATCCCTCGTGCTGTGAGGCAGCAGTACAAGCCACTGAGCCACCGTACCTGCCAGACTTGGAAAACTTTGGAGAGATTGCTTACAGAGTCATATAGAAGTTCGGAACAGAAAATACACAACAAAAAAATACTTTTGGGTGAATTATCTGCATGCCAAACAAAAATAACTGCGCAACATTTCTAATTATGTTGTCGAGCTCTTGGGCCATAGCCTCGAATTTCAAGCAGAGATCTGTATGTTTCTTAAATGTTCACGGATCTTGGCACTTATACGCAGTGAGTTTGAGATTGCCACCAATCTCTGTACGAAAAGTATTTTTGCTTTGAAATCCGCTGAACATTTCACCCCTTATTATAAATTATTGCCCACGGTCTTTCATCCTCCCAACAAAACGGATCGTTTCTTCCTACCCAAGCCATATATCCCCCACTTAATTTGATGCACAACAATCACTCGTCCTGTCTAAGCATAGAAAACATGTCTGCCTTTTTTTTGTAATGCGGACTGATCGCAGTGTGCACAGTGTACAGTACTGCTCTCAATCTGATTGGTTAGCTGCTACATGGAGTCATACCTGAACTTTTTTTTTTGTTTTTTTCAAGTATGGGCATCACAATGTTTACTGGAATAGAGCGGTGCATGATGCTCTCAGATGATCTATGTAAGAGATATGGAAAACAAAAAGATCCCATGTTGTTCCATGTAACAGCTGATCAAACATATTTGGAACGAAAGAACCCATACCCATAATAGGTAGAGCCAACGTGATATGCAAAATTCTATGTAACGACTATCACAATCATTACATCAGTCAGACTTGGGGGCGGGGGGGGGGATCTAACAATCCGGATACAAGTTAAAGTAAGGATGCAAACACAGTATGAGAGAAAGGAAGAAAGAAATGGAAATTGAGAAATATTCACGGCAGCTGTAATCTCAGTCTGATGATGCGACATAGATTTCAACTAAAAGAGTTAGATACCGATTGAAATTCCCAGTGACAGAGAAAGAGAGATAAGAAGAAAGATAAAGAAAACGGGACACATTTTGTCTCGAGTCTTTCAAAACCACTTGATATTCCAGAGGTGTGCCCAGATAATGAACTAGAGTTGAAAAATTATCATAGATAAATCCTAGAAATCTCTTCTACTGAGACAGCGCAGAGACATTCCAAATCTGCAGTCAAATACTGTTGGCGCAGACCCTTGACAAGTGTGGCACAACGTGATTGTTCTTTGTAATGATGTGGCTGCATTATCTGAATTAAATTACCAGATCCAGAATTAAGGTCAGGCCATTAGTTAGCACAATGGTTGCTTTGGAGTAGTAGGTACATCTACATAACAGACTCGATTTTGAACAAAGGACCTTACAAATTAATTTTCAGAATATCTGTAAAGGCAACATCTGCGGATGACTAAAGGACACTGTTCGGTAAGAGATCTGTGAGAACAGACAGCTTTAATTTTGCAGCAAGCATTAGAAAACATAGTCGGCTCACATAATAGCAGATACAAACGACAAGGTTGGGGCAATGTCATGTAAAAATGTAATGGATTAGAAAAGTGCACTGAGCTGTGAAAGTGATTAAGTTTTCCTCTTAACAGTGAAAAAAAGGAATGTAGTCCTCTGAGGCAGAGGAGTTACTGAGAATAAGGGCAGTCACTTTCATCCCCAAAAGACTATGTGACTAGAATATGTAATAATGCAGCTGAATGATAGAGGGACAGTGACTAACTGACCCCCAATGTCAGGTGGGAAAGAAACTGCACACAACTCATTAGGTAAAGAATGCTAACAGTAGCAACATGCATAAAACCTATTACAATTAATAACAGAATTTGAGCAATCCTTGTAGATAAGGCATTGTGCAACATATTTGTAAAAGATCGTAATAGTTAACGTTTGAGTGTGAATATCGGGATAAATTGTAAGAACGCAATACCTGATGATTACGTTTTCTGATAAACATAATTGAATCATGGTAAGTAGGGATGTCAATGGCGTGTCCATCATTGGACAGGTGGTTCACAGGATTGGATGTATAGTCTATGAGGCAGGAACAAAGGCATAGTTGCATGCAATCATTGAGATGTGAAGTGAACAAAACTGTTGTGCCCCACTAGGGAAATCATATGGTCATTGACCTCTCTTCCGATTTGTGCTGGATTTTATGAGAGCAACTGCGTTCCAAGTGAAAGCAAGATTCGAAGTGTTCTCTCGCTTCGCGCGGACATGGTAAATATCTGATTAAAGATCGATTGACAAGGTAAAAATGCTTGAAAATCTATATCAACACATTCAGGAACAGCTTCTAATTCACTGTTATCTAAATTATGAATCCACCAGACAGAGTACTAGAGATGATTTTTATCTGCAGTTTTTTTTCTGCCGACATAACAATATATTCTGCATTTTGTTCTATTATTCTGATTTACTTAGATCAGGTAGATTTTCCTGGACAGCACGTAAAATGATATTTTTCAGTGTATCTAAGTAACAGAAACATAATAAATCAATAAATCAAATTAGATGTAAAGCATCGAGGTCAGTCTACAGAAGCTGCTGTAACACCAGCAGTCACGGATTTTCAGACTGGAGACCACTCTCCACTGCTTCCAACTCTCTCCAGGAACCAAACCAATTTTGTATCTAACTCACCGACTCACTTTGTATTCCACCTGACGTACACTCCTAAACAAATCCACCAGGAGGGAGCTTGCAAAATGCTTCAAGAAATTCGATGCCGACTCATTCCACTGCCGTACTCCATTGATCAAATTAACCCAATCAAATTTTTGAGACAAGACGTCTCTCACATAAATCTCTGCTGACTCTCCTTTATACGAACATATTTTTCCAAATTCAAATCAGTCCTGTCCATAAGTATCTTCTCCAACAAAGTTCCCACCATGACGTAAGGCACAGTGACCCATAATTTCCCGAAGTATCAATCTTGCCCTTCTTGCACATTAGGAAAGGCACTGCCTCGCCCCCAGTCTTCTGAGGCCTCGCAAAATACGATGCAATCATCTCTGCAAAGGGCCCTGTAATTACCACATTTGTCTCCCTTACTTTCATGGAAGAGTTTTCATATGGTCCGGGGGGCTTATATATTTTAATATGTTTTCAAGATACCTAATGCCTTGTCCTTAATATCGACATGCCAAAAAGATTTCCACTCCAATCCTAAATCTTAACATCGTCCATTCCCTTCTCATTAGAAAATGATGATGCAAATTATTTACTGAAGGCTGCATTCACTTTTTCCTGCTCAATCCATAACTTTACTCATTTGCCCTTGAAAGGACACACTAGTTCCCTAGTTACCAATGGCTCCTAATTTACGCATAAAATGTATTGTGATTCTCCTTATAACTAATTGTCAAAGGCGTTTCCGATATTATTTCGCCCTCCTCCTTCCTCCTTTAAGTTTTTGTCCTGCTCTCTTTATATTACTCAGGGGTCTAGTAATATTTCAGTTTTCTAACGCTTACATATGTCCTCTTTTTACCTTGACTACTCTTTCAATATCCTTGTTACCCAAGTTCCCCAAATCCTGCCATCCATACCTTTCATCCCCACAAGAATGTCCTTTGTCACGAACTCTGATGAACTGACTTTAAAATGTTTGCGTCTGTCAGATGTGGACATATGGATTCACCTTCAGACATTTGGTCCATTCTAATGAAACCAGTTCCTGCCTTTTATTGTTATAATTAGTCTTCCCGCGATTTACCTTTTCAATTGGGAACTAGTTTAACCTAATCCATAACTGTCCCAAATTTCACAGTACTACGATCATTGTTCCCATCATGCTTACCCACTGTGACTTAAAATTCGTGTTCAGGATCATTCCCCAAATAGAAGCTCCTATGCGACCACTTTCATCATTGAAATATATACATATTGCTTCCCAAAGTTCTCCTGCATTCAGATTCTGCCCGATCTGAGCTCCTGAGTCTCGGGAAGTCCCAGTCAATGTAAAGAAAAGTAAGGGGTTACAATAGTAAAATTAGACTATAATAAATATAGATACATGAAGTGAACATGTAAAATTTATCAAATTAATTTTCGTGTGTCAAAATATGTAAATGTACAAATTGACAAAAGAAAGCATGGCATTGGAAGAATCAGAACTTACAAAGAACTAAGATGTTGTGTGATCTCGGCATCACCATGAGGTGCAACAAATAGATATGAGCGAAAATACAACGTTTTGGGTTATTACAATGAGAATATCATTTTAATGTTGGGGTCGTAATGTTCCAGCTATGCAAGGCATCAGGGAGATCAAATATGGAATTATTGCACTAAGTGTTGGATGCCTTGTTTAACAAAGACTATCAATACACTGGAAAGAGTTCCGAGAATACGAGAATAGAATGCAATCACGATAGCTATTTGGTCCATCAAGTCAACATTCGCCATCCGAATGCCATCTAATTCAGACCCACACCCGACTAACATACTGCATCTCCCATGGCCAATCCACCTGGCCTGCGTATCTTCAAATTGTGGTAGAAAACTGGAGTACCAGGAGGAAACCCACGCTGACACGGGGAGAATATGGAAACTCCAGACAGAAGTCACCTGAATTTGAAATCGAGCCGTGTCCCTGGCACTTTGAGGCATTAACGCTAACCACTGAGCCACCATACGACCCCAATTAATCACAATTATGATTCAATGATTGGTTTGCCTAATTGTGAAAGATGCTGAGGTCTGGCTTGTATTGGCTGGAGTACAGTCGGGTGTTTACAAAATTGCTTTCGTTTTCTAGAACTTTGAGTGGAACTGACATGTTTGATCCTGATGTGGTTCAAATTCATATTATATACTTCCTATTGTTGCAGGTGCTCCAACCAGAATTCTCCATCTAGAAATCGGGTGTATCACTTTAAAACATCGATGAACGCGTTTTATTCCCTCCCAAATGATAAGAGTGATTGGAAGTCTTACTTTGAAAATGTGGCAGAAGCCAAGTTCTTGATTTGTTTCACAGTAGAGGCATGCAGATTATTGAGAAGCAAGGTTTTAAAAAAGTATTGGGAAGGTAGATTTGAGCTGAACATTATTTCAAACATCGTTGAATTAAATTCTGCAGGACGGTTTATTGTCTGAATGACCTGTAACGGCCCCAATTCTGAGGGTCAAATACCCGGTGAATGAAATTGTGCACATTTTTTTTCTGGTGTTTACAAGACGATGTTACTCAGATCATAGTTTGGTAGCTGTTGCTGTCGAACTGGAATGCTCGATCAAATGTTGATTGTCAATGGTGCAAGGTTCGGTGTCATGTATCTGAAGATATTGCTGAGTGCGCTAAATTTCTGCATTGAGTTTATGAGTCGAATATTAACTTGTAGATGGCGGAAATGATAATATTAATTCAGATGGAGACGAAATGATTTTTGTGTTGATGAATAAACAACAAATCGAAAACAGATATTGATTCAAATATGTCAAGCAAAGTAAGTAAATGTCCTCCATTTTGTTTGAAATAAAGAACAAGAACGCAAAGTAAAGAGCAAGCATAGCTTAATAGTCTTTGATAAAGTTCACATCCTCTTCAGGTCAAGTTGGTGTTTGATTTTATTATCTTAATATGTGTTACTTGTTTGAACAATGTGCAGATCATTGAGAGAATTCTTCTCCATACAATTAAAGGTTAAATTGAAATAACTAATTTAAATTCATTTGATCAGAAATAAAGCAGTTCAGTCATGTGTAACGACCCTTTGAAAATGCAAATTGAACAGGTTTATGCACTGATCAGAGTGCCGCCAAGTAAGTTATAAATCAACAAGCCGATATCAGTGAAAAATGGCTGCCTAATCTGCTCTTTGTCTTTGCAGGAGAAATATTTGAAACAGCTAATACCAAAGATCAGAATAAGAACATCTGCTCATAAGTTTGGATGGTGTTACTGCACTGTAAATATGGGCTGCAACTTCAAAGTTTCTGGATTGCACTAAACTGGATGAAATTATAAGCACAGAGAGGACTCGATTGACTGGGGGAATATGCAGAAACATGTCCAAATAAACTTAGTAGTCCTAATATGTGAAGATAAGTTAGAATGGTCACGCAGCATTTACGCTGTCAGTAGCACAATCAAAGACAAATAAGGCATTAGAGTTGTATATGTTCATGATTCGGCCACTTGCATCTATCAGGTAAATGAAGTGTGCAGATGAAGAACGGGATTCCTGGTGAAATAAACAAATTAAATGATCTTGGTGCTCACATCATGCAGATTTGTCAGATATTATTGAAATATTGAATCTCTACAGTGTGTATGCAGTCCCATTGGGTACATAACAAACTTCTGAATAGCATCCTATCCCTGTTAGTCTGCATTTTCCATGATTAAACCACCTCGCCTGGACATCTTTGAACTGTTGGAGAATACAATGCTGAATGCAGTGGATAATGCATCATCCAAGCATCTGATAATTTTTCAACCGAAATTTGGTACTGAACAACATACTGAAACTTGAAGTGTTCCCATGCATCTACAACACTGGCATCAGTCTGGCACTCTGAAAACTGTGCTTAAATATTCTTTGCATAAAATGAAGGAAACAACTGATCTGTCCCTTGGTTCAAACATAGCTCCCAAATGATGCTCATTGTTAATAGTTAAGCATTTCGCTCTCTAAACTCGCCTTTGTCCACGACTCTTGATCACCATTAAGTGAGGAAAAAGCATATTAACAGCTGGATGTCGAGTTTTCCTTCATATTCACTTTTTGACATAGGTTCAGTTTGGTTAACAATGTGGCTACTCAGTTCTCCAAGACAAACCTGATTCAAACATGGAGAAAACCTGAACTCTGAAGGTGAGATTGATTGCCCCTGGAATCCAAGCCATTCTTGCCTGATGTGGCACACATGGATCTTTGTAATATTAAAAACTATTGTTACTGAAACTTACATTGACAGGTCCAGTTGTGGCAGATAGTTCTTTGATTCAGCATAGAAATCTGCATGGTTCGCTCTCATACTTGTCCTAGCATCGCCTGGAAGAATTGTGGTTCAGATCGCGATAAGTGCGTTCACTCGTGATGCTGAACAATACTTGGAATGTCTTTCGAAGTAGTAGTTAACAAACACACCACAGACGTATCAGGTAATAACCATTTGTAGAAGAGACAATCTTGTCAACACTGCCTGACCTACAGTAGCAGTTCCTGCATCGAAACCCACGCTGTCAATGACCGATAACTTTCCAGTTACCAAACGCTGAACTGGCTAAGAAAAGCAAAAACAGTGGCCTCAAGATTTCCAAAATGTTATCAACATTGAAACTGGTGACACTCCCAATTCTGTGAACAATTTCATGGCACAAGTCAACACTGTGATGAAATTCATTCAGCTTTGCGTAGTAAATCCACATGGAACAACATTCAATAAGCTTTATACCATTGCAGACAACGACAGAATTTATTGAAACTGGATCCTTGTATTAGCTGCCACTGCCAACACATGGTAGCACAGGTTTAATTAAAAAAGTACATTTTGCAACCTCGAAAAGTTTGTTAGACAACATTTTGCAAACTTATGTCTCTCACCATCTGGTAACCAAAAACAGCAGATACTTGGGTGATTCATCATTCACAAGTTTTCCCTCCAAGACTCATTTGATATCCTGTTTTTGAAATACATCTCAAATAATTCAATCTCACTGGATGATAAATCTGGATTTTTGGTCCCTAAGAACATTGAATACCTCTGGATAACACATGAATTATGGTGTATCAAGAAGGTAACTCAAGACCACTATCATCAAGGTATTTAGCAACACCATCATGAATATACAGCCAGTGAATTCTGTGTACCCTGAATTAATTTAAAGTATTTTTTGTAAAGATCAATGTCAAAGGCCCAAAACCACATATTGAAGCTCTCTTACTAGATTAGTAGAATAAATTTTTTTTTTCGTTGGTTGATTTGTTGCTGGAAAAATGGTCTCTGGGAAAGAAAGGGGAGAAAGATACGATAACCATTTCTATTTTTGCAAGATTAACGTGTTGTTTTTCATTATTTCGGAAAGAAATCAAAAGTTACAATAAAGCAACTGGAAGAGGGCAATTCGAGAAGGCATTTCAAAATTAGGCAAACCAGATTACGCAATCCGCAGGCATATTCAAGTTGTAACTTTGCAATAATGTACGCATTCAAAGGTTATTGTGGGAAGCCAAATAATGAAACTATCGAGACTGAGAAAAAAAAGTGCACTTGCTTTGCCCGTGTTTGGTTTAGAATAGAATAGACGAGAAACCCTACAGTGTGGAAACAGGCAATTTGACTCAAAAACTCCACACAAACCTCCAAAGAGTCTCCAACACAGACTCATACTCCCACCTTTTCACTTCACATTTTCCGTTGATTAATTGACCTAATCTACAAATCCTTGAACATTATGGACCATTTAGCTTGGCCAATTCACTGAACCTGCACATCATTGAATTGTGGGAAGAAAGCAGAGTACCCGTAGGTAAACCACACAGATGCTGGGAGAATGTTCAAACTCCAAGCAGACAGTCGCTAGAAGCTGAAACAGACGTCAGATGCCTGGCGTTGTGAGGCAGCAGTGCTAGCTACTAAGCTACCTTGCCAGTTAAACAAAGGGAAAAACGAATTTGTGATGGGGAAAATAATGTGGGGTTGATAATTACGTTAGAGAACATAGAACATAGAACAATGCAGCACAATTCGTCTCTCGATGTTGCACCCAGCTGTTGAAGCAAATCTAACCTACAATATTCTTTCGCGCCCATATGCCTCTCCAATGATCATTCAAACGAGCTTGAAGTTAGCTAGTCTACTACAGCTGGAGGCAGTTCATTCTATGTCCCTATTCCTGTCTGAGTAACGAAACTATGCCTGACATCTACTCTATATCTGTCACCCCTGAACTTAATGCTGTGTCCCCTCGTTCTAACTATCGCCATTCGAGGGAAAACAACTCTCAGAGTCCAAACTACCGAACCCTCTGGTGTGCCTCTCAAGCACAAGCAAATTACCGGGTCCTCAGCCCCGAGCAGTGTGATTTTGTGGTGAAGTGGCGCTTTTGAGTGTGTATCTGAGACATGCCTATGCAAGGTCATTCTACCAGAATGTAGGCTGGCAGGATGCATCTAACGTTGTGTGTATCAGTCGAATGAAAAATATCAATACGAAAATGTAAGTATTTTATATGAACATTCACATTCATAAGCTCTGCTCACTGAATGAATACGTGCAGTTTGTTTCATTCAATGAATGCATGCAGTTTGAGTCACTGAATGAATGCAGTTTGTTTCAGTCAATGCAGGAGTGCAGTTTGTTGTATTATATGTAGGAGATAAGATTGTTTCATTGATATAATACATAACGTTTGACTCATTGAATGAATGATTGAGGTCTCTACTCACTCAGATATCAAGTGGAGTGCGTTTCATTGAGTGACAGATTGCAATTGGTTTGATGATACGAATGTGCTATGTTTGTTGTGTTGAATCAAGCAATAAGATTCATGGAATGTACGGTTGAAGTTTGATGCAATGTATGCACGAATTTGTTAAGTTTGAGATATTGAATAAATGGGAGATGAATCAAGATGTACAGTTTGTTTCATTAAATGACTGAATGCAGTTTGATACATTGAATGATTGGCGTTAACCTCGAGACATTGAACTAATGAGTTAAGCTCTGCTCACTGAATGAATACATGCAGTTTGTTTCATTCAATGAATGCATTCAGTTTGAATCACCGAATGAATGTGGTTTGTTTTAGCAAATACAGGAATGCAGTTTGTAGTATTATATGTAGGAATTAAGATTGCTTCATTGATACAATACATAACGTTTGACTCATTGAGTGAATGATTGAGGCTCTTCTCACTCAGATATTAAGTGCAGTTTGTTGCATTGAGTGACTGAGTTCAATAGGTTTGATGATATGAATGTGCTAGGCTTGTTGTGTTGAATCAAGGAATAACTGTGGATTCATGGAATGTACGGTTAATGTTTGATGCAATATATGTACGGACGAATGCAGTTCTTTGTACGACTGAGTTAAGTTTGACATATTGAATAAATGTGAGATGAATCAAGATGTATACAGTATGTTTCATTGAATGACTGAATGCATTTGGTTTGATGATATGAATGCGCCCGGTTTGATGTGTTCAGTCAAGGAATAATTGTGGATTCATGGAATGTACGGTTTAAGTTTCTTGCAATATACGAATGGAGTTCTTTGTACGAATGAGTAAAGTTTGAGATGTTGAATAAATGTGAGATGAATCAAGATGTACCGTTTGTTTCATTGTATGACTGAATACAGTTTGATACATTGAATGAATAGCGTTCAGCTCGAGACATTGAACTAATGAGCTAAGCTCGGCTCATTGAATGAATATATGCAGTTTGTTTCATTCAGTGAATGCATGCAGTTTGAGTCACTGACTGAATGAGGTTTGTTTCAGTAAATGCAGGAGTGCAGTTTGTAGTATTAAACGTAGGAGATGATTGTTTCCTTGATACAATGAATAACGTTTGACTCACTGAATGAATGATTGATGTTCAACTCCCTCAGATATTAAGTGGAGTGTGTTTCGTTGAGTGACTGAGCGCAATTGGTTTGATGATATGAATGTACAAGGATTGTTGTGTTGAATCAAGGAATAACTGTGGATTCATTGAAAGTACGGTTGATGTTTGATGGAAAGTATGTACGTTCGAATGCAGTTCTTTCTACGAATGAGTTAAGTTTGAGATATTGAATAAATGTGAGATGAATCAAGATGTACAGTTGGTTTCATTGAATGACTGAATACAGTTTGATGCATTGCATGAACAGCGTTAAGTTCGTGATATTGAACTAATGAGCTAAGCTCTGCTCATTGAATATGCAGTTTGTTTGTGTTTCATTGAATGACTGAGTGCAATTGGATTCATTATATGAATGTGTTTGGCTTATTTCATTGAATTGATTGAATGAAAGTACGATTAAAGTTTGATTTAATAAATGAAAGCATGCAGTTCGTTTCCTTGATGAATGCTTTCAGCTCGAGACATTGAATTCTTGGAACCACTGTGTTTCATTAAATAACGAAGTGCAGTTTGACGCATTATATGCAGAAGATACGTCTGATTAATGATTCAAGAAGTTCTGATTCATTGAATGCACGATTTAATTTTGATGCAACGCATGTCCGAATGCAAATTGATTCTTTGAATTAATGAGTTCAACTTGAGACATTGAATGAATGAGAAAAGCTCTATTCTTTGAAATAACATGTGAAGTTTGTTTCATTGAATTACTAAGTGCATTTGGTTTGATGCTATGAATGTGCTAGGTTTGTTGTGTTGAATCAAAGGATAAGCGTGGATTTATCGAATGTCTGGTTGATGTTAGATGCAATGTACGTACAAATGCATTTCTGTGTACGAAGGAGTTAAGTTTGACATATTCAATAAATGGGAGATGAAACAAGATGTACAGTTTGTTTCATTGAATGACGGAATGCAGTTTGATACATTGAATGAATAGCGTTAAGTTCGAGACATTGAACTCATATGAGCTAAGCTCTGCTCACTCAAAGAATACATGCAAGTCGTTTCACTCAATGAATGCATGCAGTTGAGGTACTGAATGAATGTGGTTTGTTTGTTTCAGTAAATACAGGAGTGCAGTTTCTAGCATAATATGTAAGAGATAAGATTGTTTCATTGATACAATACATAACGTTTGACTAATTGAAAAATGATTGAGGCTCTACTCACTCAAACATCAAGTGGAGTGTATTTCCTTGAGTGACTGAGTGCAATTGGTTTGATGATATGAATGTGCTAGGTTTGTTGTGTTGAATCAAGGAATAACTGTGGATTCATGGCATGCACGGTGAAGTTTGATGCAATGTGTGTACGTACGATTGCAGTTCTTTGTACGAATGAGTTATGTTTGAGATATTGAATAAATGGGAGATGAAACAAGATGTACAGTTTGTTTCATTGAATGACGGAATGCAGTTTGATACATTGAATGAATAGCGTTAAGTTCGAGACATTGAACTCATATGAGCTAAGCTCTGCTCACTCAAAGAATACATGCAAGTCGTTTCACTCAATGAATGCATGCAGTTGAGGTACTGAATGAATGTGGTTTGTTTATTTCAGTAAATACAGGAGTGCAGTTTCTAGCATAATATGTAAGAGATAAGATTGTTTCATTGATACAATACATAACGTTTGACTAATTGAAAAATGATTGAGGCTCTACTCACTCAAATATCAAGTGGAGTGTATTTCCTTGAGTGACTGAGTGCAATTGGTTTGATGATATGAATGTGCTAGGTTTGTTGTGTTGCATCAAGGAATAACTGTGGATTCATGGCATGCACGGTGAAGTTTGATGCAATGTGTGTACGTACGATTGCAGTTCTTTGTACGAATGAGTTATGTTTGAGATATTGAATAAATGGGAGATGAAACAAGATGTACAGTTTGTTTCATTGAATGACGGAATGCAGTTTGATACATTGAATGAATAGCGTTAAGTTCGAGACATTGAACTCATATGAGCTAAGCTCTGCGCACTGAAAGAATACATGCAAGTCGTTTCACTCAATGAATGCATGCAGTTGAGGTACTGAATGAATGTGGTTTGTTTGTTTCAGTAAATACAGGAGTGCAGTTTCTAGCATAATATGTAAGAGATAAGATTGTTTCATTGATACAATACATAACGTTTGACTAATTGAAAAATGATTGAGGCTCTACTCACTCAAACATCAAGTGGAGTGTATTTCCTTGAGTGACTGAGTGCAATTGGTTTGATGATATGAATGTGCTAGGTTTGTTGTGTTGCATCAAGGAATAAATGTGGATTCGTGGCATGCACGGTGACGTTTGATGCAATGTGTGTACGTACGATTGCAGTTCTTTGTACGAATGAGTTATGTTTGAGATATTGAATAAATGGGAGATGAAACAAGATGTACAGTTTGTTTCATTGAATGACTGAATGCAGTTTGATACATTGCATGAATAGCGTTACGCTCGTGACATTGAACTACTGAACTAAGCTCTGCTCACTGAATGAATATATGCAGTTTCTTTCATTCAGTGAATGCATGCAGTTGAATCACGGACTGAATGAGGTTTGTTTCAGTAAATACAGGAGTGCAGTTTGGACTATTAAATGTCGGAGATAAGATTGTTTCCTTGATACAATAACGTTTGACTCACTGATTTGATGCTCTACTCACTCAGATATCAAGTGGAGTGTGTTTCGTTGAGTGACTGAGTGCATTTGGTTTTAAGATTTGAATGTACTATGTTTGTTGTGTTGAATCAAAGAATAACTTTGGATTCATTAAATGTACGGTTGATGTTTGATGTAATGTATGTACTTTCCTTCGCAGTTTTATCTACGAATGAGTTATTGTTTGAGACATTGAATAAATGGGAGATGAATCAATATGTACAGTTTGTTTCATTGAATGACTGAATGCAGTTTGATACATTGCATGAATAGCCTTAAGCTCGAGACATTGAACTAATGAGCTAAGCTCTGCTTGCTGAATGAATACGTGCAGTTTGTTTCAGTCAATGAATGCATGCAGGTTTATTCACTGAACGAATGCAGTTGTTTCAGTAAATTTAGGTGTGCGGTTTGTAGTATTATACGTAGGAGATAAGATTGTTTCATTGATACAATACGTAACGTTAGACTCATTGAATGAATGATTGAGGATCTACTCACTCAGATGTCAAGTGGAGTGTGTTTCGTTGACTGACTGAGTGCAGTTGGTTTGATGATTTGAATGTGCTAGGTTTGTTGTGTTGAATCAAGGAATAACTTTGGATTCATTGAAAGTAAGGTAGATGTTTGATGGAAAGTATGTACATTCGAATGCAGTTCTTTCTACGATGAGTTAAGTTTGAGATATTGAATAAATGGGAGATGAATCAAGATGTACAGTTTGTTTTTTTGAATGACTGAATGCAGTTTGAGACATTGCATGAATAGCGTTAAGTTCGTGATATCGAACTAATGTGCTAAGCTCTGCTCACTGAATGAATACAGGCAGTCTGTTTCATTCAATGAATGCATGCAGTTTAAGTCACTGAATGAATGTGGTTTGTTTCAGTAAATACAGGAGTGCAGTTTGTAGTATTATATGTAGGAGATAAGATTGTGTCGTTGATACGATACATAAAGTTTGTCTCATTGAATGAATGATTGAGGCTCTACTGACTCAGATATCAAGTGGATTGTGTTTCATTGAATGACTGAGTGCAATTGGATTCATTATATGAATGTGTTTGGCTTATTTCATTGAATTGATTGAATGAAAGTACGATTAAAGTTTGATTTGATAAATGAAAGCATGCAGTTCGTTTCCTTGATGAATGCGTTCAGCTCGAGACGTTGAATTCTTGGAACCACTGTGTTTCATTAAATAACGAAGTGAAGTTTGACGTATTATATGCAGAAGGAACGTCTGATTAATGATTCAAGAAGTTCTGATTCATTGAATGCACGATTTAATTTTGATGCAACGCATGTCCGAATTAATGAGTTCAGCTTGAGACATTGAATGAATGAGACATGCTCTATTCTTTGAAATAACATGTGAAGTTTGTTTCATTGAATTACTAAGCGCATTTGGTTTGATGATATGAATGTGCTAGTTTTGTGTAGTTGAATCAAAGGATAAGCGTGGATTCATTGAATGTACGGTTGATGTTAGATGCAATGTACGTACAAATGCATTTCTGTGTACGAAGGAGTTAAGTGTGAGATATTGAATAAATGGGAGATGAAACAAGATGTACAGTTTGTTTCATTGAATGACGGAATGCAGTTTGATACATTGCATGAATAGCCTTAAGCTCGAGACATTGAACTAATGAGCTAAGCTCTGCTTGCTGAATGAATACGTGCAGTTTGTTTCAGTCAATGAATGCATGCAGGTTTATTCACTGAACGAATGCAGTTGTTTCAGTAAATTTAGGTGTGCGGTTTGTAGTATTATACGTAGGAGATAAGATTGTTTCATTGATACAATACGTAACGTTAGACTCATTGAATGAATGATTGAGGATCTACTCACTCAGATGTCAAGTGGAGTGTGTTTCGTTGACTGACTGAGTGCAGTTGGTTTGATGATTTGAATGTGCTAGGTTTGTTGTGTTGAATCAAGGAATAACTTTGGATTCATTGAAAGTAAGGTAGATGTTTGATGGAAAGTATGTACATTCGAATGCAGTTCTTTCTACGATGAGTTAAGTTTGAGATATTGAATAAATGGGAGATGAATCAAGATGTACAGTTTGTTTTTTTGAATGACTGAATGCAGTTTGAGACATTGCATGAATAGCGTTAAGTTCGTGATATCGAACTAATGTGCTAAGCTCTGCTCACTGAATGAATACAGGCAGTCTGTTTCATTCAATGAATGCATGCAGTTTAAGTCACTGAATGAATGTGGTTTGTTTCAGTAAATACAGGAGTGCAGTTTGTAGTATTATATGTAGGAGATAAGATTGTGTCGTTGATACGATACATAAAGTTTGTCTCATTGAATGAATGATTGAGGCTCTACTGACTCAGATATCAAGTGGATTGTGTTTCATTGAATGACTGAGTGCAATTGGATTCATTATATGAATGTGTTTGGCTTATTTCATTGAATTGATTGAATGAAAGTACGATTAAAGTTTGATTTGATAAATGAAAGCATGCAGTTCGTTTCCTTGATGAATGCGTTCAGCTCGAGACGTTGAATTCTTGGAACCACTGTGTTTCATTAAATAACGAAGTGAAGTTTGACGTATTATATGCAGAAGGAACGTCTGATTAATGATTCAAGAAGTTCTGATTCATTGAATGCACGATTTAATTTTGATGCAACGCATGTCCGAATTAATGAGTTCAGCTTGAGACATTGAATGAATGAGACATGCTCTATTCTTTGAAATAACATGTGAAGTTTGTTTCATTGAATTACTAAGCGCATTTGGTTTGATGATATGAATGTGCTAGTTTTGTGTAGTTGAATCAAAGGATAAGCGTGGATTCATTGAATGTACGGTTGATGTTAGATGCAATGTACGTACAAATGCATTTCTGTGTACGAAGGAGTTAAGTGTGAGATATTGAATAAATGGGAGATGAAACAAGATGTACAGTTTGTTTCATTGAATGACGGAATGCAGTTTGATACATTGAATGAATAGCGTTAAGTTCGAGACATTGAACTCATGAGCTAAGCTCTGATCACTGAAAGAATACATGCAAGTCGTTTCACTCAATGAATGCATGCAGTTGAGGTACTGAATGAATGTAGTTTGTTTGTTTCAGTAAATACAGGAGTGCAGTTTGTTGTATTATATGTAGGAGATAAGATTGTTTCATTGATACAATACATAACGTTTGACTCATTGAAAAATGATTGAGGCTCTACTCACTCAAACATCAAGTGGAGTGTATTTCCTTGAGTGACTGAGTGCAATTGGTTTGATGATATGAATGAGCTTTGTTTGTTGTGTTGAATCAAGGAATAACTGTGGATTCATGGCATGCACGGTGAAGTTTGATGCAATGTGTGTACGTACGATTGCAGTTCTTTGTAGGAATGCGTTAGGTCTGAGATATTGAATAAATGGGAGATGAAACAAGATGTACAGTTTGTTTCATTGAATGACTGAATGCAGTTTGATACATTGCATGAATAGCGTTAAGCTCGTGACATTGAACTAATGAACTAAGCTCTGCTCACTCAATGAATATTTGCAGTTTGTTTCATTCAGTGAATGCATGCAGTTTGAGTCACTGACTGAATGAGGTTTGTTTCAGTAAATAAAGGAGTGCCGTTTGTAGTATTGTTTCCTTGATACAATGAATAACGTTTGACTCACTGAATGAATGATTGATGCTCTACTCACTCAGATATCAAGTGGAGTGTGTTTCGTTGAGTGTCTGAGTGTAATTGGTTTGACGATATGAATGTGCTAGATTTGTTGTGTTGAATCAAAGATTAAGTGCGAATCCTTTGAATGTACGATTAATGTTTGATGCAATGTACGTACGAATGCAGTTCTTTGTACGAATGAGTTATGTTTGAGATATTGAATAAATGGGAGATGAAGCAAGATGTACAGTTTGTTTCATTGAATGACGGAATGCAGTTTGATACAATGAATGAATAGCGTTAAGTTCGAGACATTGAACTCATGAGCTAAGCTCTGCTCACTGAAAGAATACATGCAAGTCGTTTCACTCAATGAATGCATGCAGTTGAGGTACTGAATGAATGTGGTTTGTTTGTTTCAGTAAATACAGGAGTGCAGTTTCTAGCATAATATGTAAGAGATAAGATTGTTTCATTGATACAATACATAACGTTTGACTAATTGAAAAATGATTGAGGCTCTACTCACTCAAACATCAAGTGGAGTGTATTTCCTTGAATGACTGAGTGCAATTGGTTTGATGATATGAATGAGCTAGGTTTGTTGTGTTGAATCAAGGAATAACTGTGGATTCATGGCATGCACGGTGAAGTTTGATGCAATGTGTGTACGTACGATTGCAGTTCTTTGTAGGAATGCGTTAGGTCTGAGATATTGAATAAATGGGAGATGAAACAAGATGTACAGTTTGTTTCATTGAATGACTGAATGCAGTTTGATACATTGCATGAATAGCGTTAAGCTCGTGACATTGAACTAATGAACTAAGCTCTGCTCACTCAATGAATATTTGCAGTTTGTTTCATTCAGTGAATGCATGCAGTTTGAGTCACTGACTGAATGAGGTTTGTTTCAGTAAATAAAGGAGTGCCGTTTGTAGTATTGTTTCCTTGATACAATGAATAACGTTTGACTCACTGAATGAATGATTGATGCTCTACTCACTCAGATATCAAGTGGAGTGTGTTTCGTTGAGTGTCTGAGTGTAATTGGTTTGATGATATGAATGTACTAGGTTTGTTGTGTTGAATCAAAGAATAAGCTAAGCTCTGCTTACTGAATGAATACATGCAGTTTGTTTCAGTCAATGAATGCATGCAGGTTTATTCACTGAATGAATGCAGTTGTTTCAGTAAATTCAGGAGTGCGGTTTGTAGTTTTATATGTAGGAGATAAGATTGTTTTATTGGTACAATAGGTAACGTTAGACACATTGAATGTGTTTCGTTGACTGACTGAGTGCAGTTGGTTTGATGATTTGAATGTGCTAGGTTTGTTATGTTGAATCAAGGAATAACTTTGGATTCATTGAAAGTACGGTTGACCTTTGATGGAAAGTATGTACGTTCGAATATGGTTCTTTCTACGAATGAGTTATGTTTGAGATATTGAATAAATGGGAGATGAATCAAGATGTACAGTTTGTTTTTTTTTAATGACTGAATGCAGTTTGAGACATTGCATGAATAGCGTTAAGTTCGTGATATTGAACTATTGAGCTAAGCTCTGCTCACTGAATGAATACGTGCAGTTTGTTTCATTCAATGAATGCATTCAGTTTGAGTCACTGAATGAATGCAGTTTGATTCAGTAAACGCAGGAGTGCAGTTTGTTGTATTATATGTGGGAGATAAGATTGTTTCATTGATATAATCCATAACGTTTGACTCATTGAATGAATGATTGAGTCTCTACTCACTCAGATATCAAGTGGAGCGTTTCATTGAGTGACTGCAATTGGTTTGATAATATGAATGTGCTATGTTTGTTGTGTTGAATCAAGCAATAACTGTGGATTCATGGAATGTACGGTTGAAGTTTGATGCAATGTATGCACGTACGAATGCAGTTCTTTGTACGATTGAGTTAAGTTTGAGATATTGAATAAACGTGAGATGAATCAATCTGTACAGTTTTTTTCATTGAATGACTGAATGCAGTTTGAAACATTGCATGAATAGTGTTAAGCTCGAGACATTGAACTAATGAGCTGAGCTCTGCTCACTGAATGAATACATGTCGTTTGATTAATTCAATGAATGCATGCAGTTTGAGTTACTGAATGATTGTGGTTTGTTTCAGTGTTTCAAGGAGTGCATTTGGATTTATTATATGCAGGAGATAAGTTTGTTTCTTTGGTTCAATACCCAACGCTTGATTTATTGATTTTACGATTTTAGTTTGATTCAATGAATGGATGAATGCAGTTTGATTCTTTGAGTGAATGAGTTCAGCTTGAGAATGTGAATGAATGAGAGCAACTCTTGTCATGGAATTAACACGTACAGTTTGTTTCACTGAATGAGTGAGTGCAATTAGATTCATTACTTGTTTCATGGAATCAACGAATAACATTTGGTTATTTGAATGACCGATTGAAGTTGAGTTGAATGAATGAATGTAGTTTGTTTGATTGAATGAATGCGTTAAGATTGATACATTGAGTAAAAGAGATAAGCTCTACTCATTGAATTAAGTCATTCGATTCATTCACTGAATGCATGCAGTTTAAGTCACTGAATTAATGTGGTTTGTTTTAATAAATATAGGAGTGCAGTTTGTAGTATTATATGTAGGAGATAAGATTGTTTCATTGATACAATACATAGCGTTTGACTCATTGAATGAATGATTGAGGCTCTACTCACTCAGATAACATGTGGAGTGTGTTTTGTTGAGTGACTGAGTGCTTTTGCTTTGATGATTTGAATGTGCTGGGTTCGTTGTGTTGAATCAAGGAATAACTAGGATTCATTGAATGTGCAATTGATGTTTAATGAAATGTATGTACGAACGAATGCAGTTCTTTCTACGAACGAGTTAAGTTTAAGATATTGAAAAAATGGGAGAAAAATCAAGATGTACAGTTTGTTTCATTGAATGACTGAATACAGTTTGTTACATTGCATCAATAGGGTTACGCTCGTGACATTGAAAGAATGAGTTAAGCTCTGCTCACTGAATGAATATATGCAGTTTGTATGCAAATGCATGCAATTTGAGTCACTGAATGAGTTCGGTTTGTTTCAGTAAATACAGGAGTGCAGTTTGTTGTATTAAATGTACGAGATACGATTGTTTCATTCATACAGTGCATAACGTTTGACTCACTGAATGAATGATTGATGCTCTACTCACTCAGATATCAAGTGGAGTGTGTTTCGTTGACTGACTGAGTGCATTTGGTTTGATGATATGAATGTGCGATGTTTGTTGTGTTAAATCAAGGTATAAGTGCGAATTCATTGAATGTACGTTTGATGTTTGATGCAATGTAAGTACGACTGCAGTTCTTTGTACGAATGAGTTAAGTTTGAGTTATTAAATAAATGGGAGATGAGTCATGATGTAATTTGTTTCATTGAATGACTGAACGCTGGTTGATGAATGTTTGAAGATCTACTCACTCAGATAACAAGTGGAGTGTGTTTCGTTGACTGACTGATTGCAATTGGTTTAATGATATGAATGTGCTAGTTTTGTGATTTTGAATGAAGGAATAACTGTGGATTCATGGAAAGGATTATTGAAGTTTGATGCAATGTATGTACGTTCGAAAGCAGTTCCTTGTACAAATGAGTTAAGTTTGAGATATTGAATAAATGGGAGATGAATCAAGATGTAAAGTTTGTTTCATTGAATGAATAGCGTTAAGCTCGAGACATTAAACTAATTGACCTCAGCTCTGCTCACTGAATGAACATATGCAATTTGTTTCATTCAATGAATGCATGCAGTTTGAGTCACTGATTGAGTGTGTTTTGTTTCAGTAAATTTTCGAGTGCAGTTTTTGTATTTTATGTGGTAGATACGATTGTATCATTGATACAATACATAACGTTTGACTCATTGAATGAATGATTGAGGCTCTACTTGCTCAGATATCAAGTCCCGAGTGTTTCGTTGAGAGCATTTGGTTTGACGATATGAATGTGCTAGATTTGTTGTGTTGAATCAAAGATTAAGTGCGAATCCTTTGAATGTACGATTAATGTTTGATGCAATGTACGTACGAATGCAGTTCTTTGTACGAATGAGTTATGTTTGAGATATTGAATAAATGGGAGATGAAGCAAGATGTACAGTTTGTTTCATTGAATGACGGAATGCAGTTTGATACAATGAATGAATAGCGTTAAGTTCGAGACATTGAACTCATGAGCTAAGCTCTGCTCACTGAAAGAATACATGCAAGTCGTTTCACTCAATGAATGCATGCAGTTGAGGTACTGAATGAATGTGGTTTGTTTGTTTCAGTAAATACAGGAGTGCAGTTTCTCGCATAATATGTAAGAGATAAGATTGTTTCATTGATACAATACATAACGTTTGACTAATTGAAAAATGATTGAGGCTCTCCTCACTCAAACATCAAGTGGAGTGTATTTCCTTGAGTGACTGAGTGCAATTGGTTTGATGATATGAATGAGCTAGGTTTGTTGTGTTGAATCAAGGAATAACTGTGGATTCATGGCATGCACGGTGAAGTTTGATGCAATGTGTGTACGTACGATTGCAGTTCTTTGTACGAATGAGTTATGCCTGAGATATTGAATACGCGTGAGATGAATCAACATGTACAGTTTGTTTCATTGAATGACTGAATACAGTTTGATAATTGAATGAATAGCGTTAAGCTCGAGACATTGAACTAATGAGCTAAGCTCTGCTTACTGAATGAATACAGTTTGAGTCACTGAATGAATGTGGTTTGTTTCAGTAATTTTAGGAGTGCAGTTTAAAGTATTATATGTAGGTGATAAGATTGTATCATTGACATAATACATAACGTTTGACTCATTGAATGAGGCTCTACTCTCTCAGATATCAAGTGGAAAGTGTTTCATTGAATGACTGAGTGCAATTGGATTCATTATATGAATGTGTTTTGCTTGTTTCATCGAATCAATGATGGAAATGATTGAATGAATGAACGATTAAAGTTTGATTTAATAAACGAAAGCATGGAGTTCGGTTCCTTTAGTGAATGCGTTCAGCTCGAGACATTGAATTCTTGGATCCACTGTGTTTCATTAATTAAAGGAGTGAAGTTTGATCCATTATATGCAGAAGACAAGTCTGTTTAATTGATTCAATAACCTCTGATTCATTGAATGCACGTTTTAAGTTCGATGCAACGCATGTACGAATGCAGACTGATTATTTGCATGAATAAGTTAAGCTTGAGACATTGAATGAATGAGACAAGCTCTACTCTTTGATATAAGATGTGAAGTTTGTTTCATCGAATGCCTGAGTGCATATTTCATAGAATGAATGCATGCAGTGTGAGTCACTGAATGAATGTGGTTTGTTTCAGTTAATGCAGGAGTGCAGTTTGTAGTATTAAATGTAGGAGATAAGATTGTTTCCTTGATACAATGAATAACGTTTGACTCACTGAATGAATGATTGGTTCTCTACTCACTCAGATATCAAGTGGAGTGTGTTTCGTTGAGTGACTGTGTGCATTTGGTTTGATGATTTGAATGTGCTAGGTTTGTTGTGTTGAATCAAAGAATAACTTTAGATTCATTGAATGTACGGTTGATGTTTGATGAAATGCATATACTTTCCTTCGCAGTTCTATCTACGAATGAGTTAATGTTTGAGACATTGAATAAATGTGAGATGAATCAATATGTACAGTGTGTTTCATTGAATGACTGAATACACTTTGATAAATTTAATGAACAGCCTTAAGCTCGAGACATTGAACTAATGAGCTAGGCTCTGCTTACTGAATGAATACATGCAGTTTGTTTCAGTCAATGAATGCATGCAGGTTTATTCACTGAATGAATGCAATTGTTTCAATAAATTCAGGAGTGCGGTTTGTAGTTTTATATGTAGGAGATAAGGTTGTTTCATTGATACAATACGTAACGTTAGACTCATTGAATGAATGATTGTGGATCTACTCACTCAGAAGTCAAGTGGAGTGTGTTTCGTTGACTGAGTGCAGTTGGTTTGATGATTTGAATGTGCTAGGTTTGTTGTGTTGAATCAAGGAATAACTTTGGATTCATTGAAAGTGCGGTTCGTGTTTGATGGAAAGTATATACGTTCGAATGTGGTTCTTTCTACGAATGAGTTATGTTTGAGATATTGAATAAATGGGAGATGAATCAAGATGTACAGTTTGTTTTTTTGAATGACTGAATGCAGTTTGATGCATTGCATGAATAGCGTTAAGTTCGTGATGTTGAACTAATGAGCAAAGCTCTGCTCACTGAATGAATATATGTAGTTTGTTTCATTCAATGAATGCATGCAGTTTGAGTCACTGAATGAATGTGGTTTGTTTCAGTAAATAAAGGAGTGCAGTTTGTAGTATTATGTGTAGGAGGTAAGTTTGTGTCATTGAATGAATGATTGAGGCTCTACTGACTCAGATATCATGTGGATTGTGTTTCATTGAATGACTGAGTGCAATTGGATTCATTATATGAATGTGTTTGGCTTATTTCATTGAATTGATTGAATGAAAGTACGATTAAAGTTTGATTCAATAAATGAGAGCATGCAGTTCGTTTCCTTGATGAATGTGTTCAGCTCGAGACTTTGAATTCTTGGAACCACTGTGTTTCATTAAATAACGGAGTGAAGTTTGACGCATTATATGCAGAAGATACGTCTGTTTAATGATTCAAGAAGTTCTGATTCATTGAATGCGCGATTTAATTTTCATGCAACGCATGTCCGAATGCAAATTGATTCTTTGAATTAATGAGTTCAGCTTGAGACATTGAATGAATGAGACAAGCTCTATTCTTTGAAATAACATGTGAAGTTTGTTTCATTGAATTACTAAGCACATTTGGTTTGATGATATGAATGTGCTAGGTTTGTGGTGTTGAATCAAAGGATAAGCGTGGATTCATTGAATGTACGGTTGATGTTAGATGCAATGTACGTACAAATGCATTTCTGTGTACGAAGGAGTTAAGTTTGAGATATTGAATAAATGGGAGATGAAACAAGATATACAGTTTGTTTCATTGAATGACGGAATGCAGTTTGATACATTGAATGAATAGCGTTAAGTTCGAGACATTGAACTCATGAGCTAAGCTCTGCTCACTGAAAGAATACATGCTAGTCGTTTTACTCAATGAATGCATGCAGTTGAGGTACTGAATGAATGTGGTTTGTTTGTTTCAGTAAATACAGGAGTGCAGTTTCTAGCATAATATGTAAGAGATCAGATTGTTCCATTGATACAATACATAACGTTTTACTCATTGAATGAATGGTTGATGCTCTACTCACTCAAATATCAAGTGGAGTGTATTTCCTTGAGTGACAGAGTGCAATTGGTTTGATGATATGAATGTGCTAGGTTTGTTGTGTTGAATCAACGAATAACTGTGGATTCATTGAAAGTACGGTGAAGTTTGATGCAATGTGTGTACGAACGATTGCAGTTCTTTGTACGAATGAGTTATGTTTGAGATATTGAATAAATGGGAGATGAAACAAGATGTTGTGTTTCATTCAATGAATGCATGCAGTTTGAGTCACTGAATGAATGCAGTTTGTTTCAGTAAATGCAGGAGTGTAGTTTGTTATATTATATGTAGGAGATAAGAATATTTCATTGATATAATCCATAACGTTTGACTCATTGAATGAATGATACGAATGTGCTATGTTTGTTGTGTTGAATCAAGCAATAACTGTGAATTCATGGAATGTGCGGTTCAAGTTTGATGCAATGTATGCACGTACGAATGCAGTTCTTTGTACGAATGAGTTTAGTTTCAGATATTGAATAAATGTGAGATGAATCGATCTGTACAGTTTGTTTCATTGAATGACTGAATGCAGTTTGATACATTGCATGAATAGTGTTAAGCTCGAGACATTGAACTAATGAGCTGAGCTCTGCTCACTGAATGAATACATGCCGTTTGTTTAATTCAATGAATGCATGCAGTTTGAATTACTGAATGATTGTGGTTTGTTTCAGTGTTTCAAGGAGTGCATTTGGATGTATTATATGCAGGAGATAAGTTTGTTTCTTTGGTTCAATACCCAACGCTTGATTTATTGATTTTACGATTTCAGTTTGATTCAATGAATGGATGAATGCAGTTTGATTCTTTGAGTGAATGAATTCAGCTTGAGACAGCGAATGAATGAGAGCAACTCTAGTCATGGAATTAACATGTACAGTTTGTTTCATTGAATGAGTGAGTGCAATTAGGTTCATTACTTGTTTCATGGATTCAACGAATAACGTTTGGTTATTTGAATGACCGATTGAAGTTGAGTTGAATGAATGAATGTAGTTTGTTTGATTGAATGAATGCGTTAAGATTGATGCACTGAGTCAAAGAGATAAGCTCCACTCATGGAATTAAGTCATTAGTTTCAATCACTGAATACATGCAGTTTGAGTCACTGAATTAATGTGGTTTGTTTTAATAAATACAGGAGTGCAGTTTGTAATATTATATGTAGGAGATAAGATTGTTTCATTGATACAATACATAGCGTTTGACTCATTGAATGAATGATTGAGTCTCTATTCACTCAAATATCAAGTGGAGTGTATTTCCTTGAGTGACTGAGTGCAATTAGTTTGATGATATGAATGTGCTAGGTTTGTTGTGTTGAATCAAGGAATAACTGTGGATTCTTGGAATGTACGGTTGATGTTTGATGCAATGTATGTACGGACGAATGCAGTTCTTTGTACGAATGAGTTAAGTTTGAGATATTGAATAAATGTGAGATGAATCAAGATGTATACAGTATGTTTCATTGAATGACTGAATGCCTTTGGTTAGATGATATGAATGCGCCCGGTTTGTTGTGTTCAGTCAAGGAATAATTGTGGATTCATGGAATGTACGGTTTTCATGCAATGCATCAAACTTCATTCAGTCAGTCAAGAAACAAACTGTACATCTTGATTCATCTCCCATTTATTCAATATCTGAGACTAAACTCATTCGTCGAAAGAACTGCATTCGAACGTGCATACTTTCCATCAGACAACAACCGTACTTTCAATGAATCCAAAGTTATTCCTTGATTCAACATAACAAACCTAGCACATTCAAATCATCAAACCAACTGCACTCAGTCAGTCAACGAAACAAACTCCACTTGACATCTGAGTGAGTAGATCCTCAATCATTCATTCAATGAGTCTAACGTTACGTATTGTATCAATGAAACAATCTTATCTCCTACATATAATACAACAAACTGCACTCCTGCATTTACTGAAACAAACTGCATTCATTCAGTGTCTCAAACTGCATGCATTCATTGAATGAAACAAACTGCACGTATTCATTCAGTGAGCATAGCTTAACTCATTAGTTCAATGTCTCGAGCTTAACGCCAATCATTCAATGTATCAAACTGCATTCAGTCATTCAAAAAAACAAACTGTACATCCAGATTCATCTCCCATTTATTCAATATCTGAGACTTAACTCATTCGTAGAAAGAACTGCATTCGAACGTGCATACTTTCCATCAAACATCAACCGTACTTTCAATGAATCCAAAGTTATTCCTTGATTCAACGTAACAAACCTAGCACATTCAAATCATCAAACCAACTGCACTCAGTCAGTCAACGAAACAAACTCCACTTGACATCTGAGTGAGTAGATCCTCAATCATTCATTCAATGAGTCTAACGTTACGTATTGTATCAATGAAACAATCTTATCTACTATATATAATACTACAAACCGCACTCCTGAACTTAAAGAAACAACTGCATTCATTCAGTGAATAAACCTGCATGCATTCATTGACTGAAACAAACTGCATGTATTCATTCAGTAAGCAGAGCTTAGCTCAATAGTTCAATGTCTCGAGTTTAAGGCTATTCATGCAATGTATCAAACTGCATTCAGTCATTTAATGAAACAAACTGTACATCTTGATTCATCTCCCATTTATTCAATATCTCAAACTTAACACATTCGTACATACATTGCATGAAACTTCAACCGTACATTCCATGAATCTACAGTTATTCCTTGATTCAACACAACAAACCCAGCACATTCATATCATCAAACTAATTGCACTCAGTCACTCAAGGAAATACACTCCACTTGATATTTGAGTGAGTAGAGACTCAATCATTCATTCGATGAGTCAAACGCTATGTATTGTATCAATGAAACAATCTTATCTCTTACATATATTACTACAAACTGCACTCCTGTATTTATTAAAATAAACCACATTAATTCAGTGACTTAAACTGCTTGCATTCCGTGAATGAAACGAATGACTTAATTCAATATGTAGAGCTTATCTCTTTTACTCAATGTATCAATCTTAACGCATTCATTCAATCAAACAAACTACATTCATTCATTCAACTCAACTTCAATCGGTCATTCAAATAACCAAACTTTATTCGTTGATTCCATGAAACAAGTAATGAATCTAATTGCACTCACTCATTCAATGAAACCAACTGTACAGATTGATTCATCTCTCGTTTATTCAATATCTCAAACTTAACTCAATCGTACAAACAACTGCATTCGTACGTGCGTACATTGCATCAAACTTCAACCGTACATTCCATGAATCCACTGTTATTCCTTGATTCAACACAACAAACCTAGCACATTCATATCATCAAACCAATTGAACTCAATGCAACAAACTGCACTTAATATCTGAGTGAGAAGTACCTCAATCATTCACTCAATGAGTCAAACGTTATGTATTGTATCAATGAAGCACTCTTATTTCCTACATATAATACTACAAACTGCATTCCTGTATTTGCTAAAACAAACCACATTCATTCGGTGATTCAAACTGAATGCATTCATTGAATGAAACAAACTGCATGTATTCATTCAGTGAGCAGAGCTTAACTCATTAGTTCAATGTCTCGAGCTTAACGCCAATCATTCAATGTATCAAACTGCATTCAGTCATTTAATGAAACAAACTGTACATCTTGATTCATCTCCCATTTATTCAATATCTCAAACTTAACACATTCGTACATACATTGCATGAAACTTCAACCGTACATTCCATGAATCGACAGTTATTGCTTGATTCAACACAACAAACATAGCACAATCGTATCATCAAACCAATTGCAATCAGTCACTCAATGAAACGCACTCCACTTGATATCTGAGTGAGTAGAGACTCAATCATTCATTCAATGAGTCAAACGCTATGTATTATATCAATGAAACAATCTTATCTCCTACATATAATACAACAAACTACACTCCTGCATTTACCGAAACAAACTGCATTCATTCAGTGGCTCAAACTGCATGCATTCATTGAATGAAACAAACTGCACGTATTCATTCAGTGAGCAGAGCTTAGCTCATTAGTTCAATGTCTCGAGCTTAACGCCAATCAATCAATGTATCAAACTGCATTCAGTCATTTAATGAAACAAACTGTACATCTTGATTCATCTCCCATTTATTCAATGTCTCAAACTTTACTCATTATACAAAGAACTCCATTCGTATATTGCAAGAAACTTAAACCGTACATTCCATGAATCCACAATTATTCCTTGACTGAACACATCAAACCGGGCGCATTCATATCATCAAACCAAATGCATCCAGTCATTCAATGAAACATACTGCATACATCTTGATTCATCTCACATTTATTCAATATGTCAAACTTAACTCAGTCGTACAAAGAACTGCATTCGTCCGTACATATATTGCATCAAACTTCAACCGTACATTCCATGAATCCACAGTTATTCCTTGATTCAACACAACAAACCCAGCACATTCATATCATCAAACCAATTGAACTCAGTCACTCAATGCAACAAACTGCACTTAATATCTGAGTGAGAAGAGCCTCAATCATTCACTCCATTGAGTGAATGTTATGTATTGTATCAATGAAGCAATCTTATTTCCTACATATTATACTACAAACTGCATTCCTGTATTTGCTAAAACAAACCACATTCATTCGGTGATTCAAACTGAATGCATTCATTGAATGAAACAAACTGCATGTATTCAATCAGTGAGCAGAGCTTAGCTCATTAGTTCAATATCTCGAGCTTAACGCCAATCATTCAATGTATCAAACTGCATTCAGTCATTTAATGAAACAAACTGTACACCTTGATTCATCTCCCATTTATTCAATATCTCAAACTTAACACATTTGTACATACATTGCATGAAACTTCAACCGTACATTCCATGAATCTACAGTTATTCCTTGATTCAACACAACAAACCTAGCACATTCATATCATCAAACTAATTGCACTCAGTCACTCAATTGCAGTGACTCAAACTGCATGCATTCATTGAATTAAACAAACTGCACGTATTCTTTCAGTGAGCAGAGCTTTGATCATTAGTTCAATGTCTCGAGCTTACCGCTATTGATGCAATGCATCAAACTGTATTCAGTCATTCAAAAAAAACAAACTGTACATCTTGATTCATCTCCCATTTATTCAATATCTCAAACTTAACTCATTCGTAGAAAGAACTGCATTCGAACGTACATACTTTCCATCAAACATCAACCGTACTTTCAATGAATCCACAGTTATTCCTTGATTCAACACAACAAGCCTAGCACATTCATATCATCAAACCAATTGCGCTCAGTCACTCAACGAAACACACTCCACTTAATATCTGAGTGAGTTGAACATCAATCATTCATTCAGTGAGTCAAACGTTATTCATTGTATCAAGGAAACAATCATCTCCTACGTTTAATACTACAAACTGCACTCCTGCATTTACTGAAACAAACCTCATTCAGTCAGTGACTCAAACTGCATGCATTCACTGAATGAAACAAACTGCATATATTCATTCAATGAGCCGAGCTTAGCTCATTAGTTCAATGTCTCGAGCTGAACGCTATTCATTCAATGTATCAAACTGTATTCAGTCATTCAATGAAACAAACTGTACATCTTGATTCATCTCACATTTATTCAACATCTCAAACTTTACTCATTCGTACAAAGAACTCCATTCGTATATTGCAAGAAACTTAAACCGTACATTCCATGAATCCACAATTATTCCTTGACTGAACACATCAAACCGGGCGCATTCATATCATCAAACCAAATGCATTCAGTCATTCAATGAAACATACTGTATACATCTTGATTCATCTCAAATTTATTCAATATGTCAAACTTAACTCAGTCGTACAAAGAACTGCATTCGTCCGTACATATATTGCATCAAACTTCAACCGTACATTCCATGAATCCACAGTTATTCCTTGATTCAACACAACAAACCTAGCACATTCATATCATCAAACCAACTGAACTCAGTCACTCAATACAACAAACTGCACTTAATATCTGAGTGAGAAGAGCCTCAATCATTCATTCAATGAGTCAAACGCTATCTATTGTATCAATGAAACAATCTTATCTCCTACATATATTACCACAAACTGCACTCCTGTATTTATTAAAACAAACCACATTAATTCAATGACTTAAACTGCTTGCATTCAGTGAATGAAACGAATGACTTAATTCAATATGTAGAGCTTATCTGTTTTACTCAATGTATCAATCTTAACGCATTCATTCAATCAAACAAACTACATTCATTCATTCAACTCAACTTCAATCGGTCATTCAAATAACCAAACGTTATTCGTTGATTCCATGAAACAAGTAATGAATCTAATTGCACTCACTCGTTCAATGAAACAAACTGTACGTGTTAATTCGATGACTAGAGTTGCTCTCCATCATTCACTTTCTCAAGCTGAATTCATTCACTCAAGGAATCAAACTGCATTCATCCATTCATTGAATCACACTAATATCGTAAAATCAATAAATCAAGCGTTGGGTATTGAACCAAAGAAACAAACTTATCTCCTGCATATAATACATCCAAATGCACTCCTTGAAACACTGAAAAAAACCACAATCATTCAGTAACTCAAACTGCATGCATTCATTGAATTAAACAAACGGCATGTATTCATTCAGTGAGCAGAGCTCAGTTCATTAGTTCAATGTCTCGAGCTTAACACTATTCATGCAATGTATCAACTGCATTCAGTCATTCAATGAAACAAACTGTACAGATTGATTCATCTCATGTTTATTCAATATCTCAAACTTAACTCAATCGTACAAAGAACTGCATTCGTTCGTGCATACATTGCATCAAACTTCAACCGTACATTCCATGAATCTTATTGCTTGATTCAACACAACAAACATAGCACATTCGTATCATAAAACCAATTGCACTCAGTCACTCAATGAAACGCACTCCACTTGATATCTGAGTGAGTAGAGACCTCAATCATTCATTCAATGAGTCAAACGTTATGTATTATATCAATGAAACAATCTTATCTCCTGCATATAATACAACAAACTGCACTCCTGCATTTACTGAAACAAACTGCATTCATTCAGTGACTCAAACTGCATGCATTCATTGAATGAAACAAACTGCACGTATTCATTCAGTGAGCAGAGCTCAGTTCATTAGTTCAATGTCTCGAGCTTAACACTATTCATGCCATGTATCGAACTGCATTCAGTCATTCAATGAAACAAACTGTACAGATTGATTCATCTCACGTTTATTCAATATCTCAAACTTAACTCAATCGTACAAAGAACTGCATTCGTACGTGCATACATTGCATCAAACTTCAACCGTACATTCCATGAATCTACAGTTATTGCTTGATTCAACACAACAAACTTAGCACATTCAAATCATCAAACTAAATGCACTCAGTCACTCAACGAAACACACTCCACTTGATATTTGAGTGAGTAGAGCATCAATCATTCATTCAGTGAGTCAAACGTTATTCATTGTATCAAGGAAACAACCTTATCTCCTACGTTTAATACTACAAACTGCACTCCTGTATTTACTGAAACAAACCTCATTCAGTCAGTGACTCAAACTGCATGCATTCACTGAATGAAACAAACTGTATATATTCATTCAGTGAGCAGAGCTTAGTTCATTAGTTCAATGTCACGAGCTTAACGCTATTCATGCAATGTATCAATCTGCATTCAGTCATTCAATGAAACAAACTGTACATCTTGTTTCATCTCCCATTTATTCAATATCTCAAGCATAACTCATTCGTACAAAGAACTGCAATCGTACGTACACACATTGCATCAAACTTCACCGTGCTTGCCATGAATCCACAGTTATTCCTTGATTCAACACAACAAAACTAGCACATTCATATCATCAAACCAATTGCACTCAGTCACTCAAGGAAATACACTCCACTTGATATTTGAGTGAGTAGAGCCTCAATCATTATTCAATGAGTAAAACGTTATGTATTGTATCAATGAAACAATCTTATCTCTTACATATTATGCTAGAAACTGCACTCCTGTATTTACTGAAACAAACAAACCACATTCATTCAGTACCTCAACTGCATGCATTCATTGAGTGAAACGACTGGCATGTATTCTTACAGTGAGCAGAGCTTAGCTCATTAGTTCAAAGTCTCGAACTTAACGCTATTCATTCAATGTATCAACCTGCATTCCGTCATTCAAAGAAACAAACTGTACATTTTGATTCATCTGCCATTTATTCAATATCTCAAACATAACTCATTCGTACAAAGAACTGCAATCGTACATACACACATTGCATCAAACTTCACCGTACTTGCCAAGAATCCACAGTTACTCCTTGATTCAACACAACAAAACTAGCACATTCATATCATCAAACCAATTGCACTCAGTCACTCAAGGAAATACACTCCACTTGATATTTGAGTGAGTAGAGCCTCAATCATTTTTCAATGAGTAAAACGTTATGTATTGTATCAATGAAACAATCTTATCTCTTATATATTATGCTAGAAACTGCACTCCTGTATTTACTGAAACAAACAAACCACATTCATTCAGTACCTCAACTGCATGCATTCATTGAGTGAAACGACTTGCATGTATTCTTTCAGTGAGCACAGCTTAGCTCATTAGTTCAATGTCTCGAACTTAACGCTATTCATTCAATGTATCAACCTTCATTCCGTCATTCAATGAAACAAACTGTATATCTTGTTTCATCTCCCATGTATTCAATATCTCAAACTTAACTCCTTCGTACAAAGAAATGCATTTGTACGTGCATACATTGCATCAAACTTCAATCGTACATTCCATGAATGCACAGTTATTGCTTGATTCAACACAACAAACATAGCACATTCGTATCATCAAACCAATTGCAATCTGTCACTCAATGAAACGCACTCCACTTGATATCTGAGTGAGTAGAGACCTCAATCATTCATTCAATGAGTCAAACGTTATGTATTATATCAATGAAACAATCTTATCTCCTACATATAATACAACAAACTGCACTCCTGCATTGACTGAAACAAACTGCATTCATTCAGTGACTCAAACTGCATGCATTCATTGAATGAAACAAACTGAACGTATTCATTCAGTGAGCAGAGCTTAGATCATTAGTTCAATGCCTCGAGCTTACCGCTCTTCATGCAATGCATCAAACTGTATTCAGTCATTCAAGAAACAAACTGTACATCTTGATTCATCTCAAATTTATTCAATATGTCAAACTTAACTCAGTCGTACAAAGAACTGCATTCGTCCGTACATATATTGCATCAAACTTCAACCAAACATTCCATGAATCCACAGTTATTCCTTGATTCAACACAACAAGCCTAGCACATTCATATCATCAAACCAATTGCGCTCAGTCACTCAACGAAACACACTCCACTTAATATCTGAGTGAGTTGAACATCAATCATTCATTCAGTGAGTCAAACGTTATTCATTGTATCAATGAAACAATCATCTCCTACGTTTAATACTACAAACTGCACTCCTGCATTTACTGAAACAAACCTCATTCAGTCAGTGACTCAAACTGCATGCATTCACTGAATGAAACAAACTGCATATATTCATTCAATGAGCCGAGCTTAGCTCATTAGTTCAACGCTATTCATTCAATGTATCAAACTGTATTCAGTCATTCAATGAAACAAACTGTACATCTTGATTCATCTCACATTTATTCAACATCTCAAACTTTTCTTATTCGTACAAAGAACTCCATTCGTATATTGCAAGAAACTTAAACCGTACATTCCATGAATCCACAATTATTCCTTGACTGAACACATCAAACCGGGCGCATTCATATCATCAAACCAAATGCATTCAGTCATTCAATGAAACATACTGTATACATCTTGATTCATCTCAAATTTATTCAATATGTCAAACTTAACTCAGTCGTACAAAGAACTGCATTCGTCCGTACATATATTGCATCAAACTTCAACCGTACATTCCATGAATCCACAGTTATTCCTTGATTCAACACAACAAACCTAGCACATTCATATCATCAAACCAACTGAACTCAGTCATTCAATACAACAAACTGCACTTAATATCTGAGTGAGAAGAGCCTCAATCATTCATTCAATGAGTCAAACGCTATCTATTGTATCAATGAAACAATCTTATCTCCTACATATATTACCACAAACTGCACTCCTGTATTTATTAAAACAAACCACATTAATTCAATGACTTAAACTGCTTGCATTCAGTGAATGAAACGAATGACTTAATTCAATATGTAGAGCTTATCTGTTTTACTCAATGTATCAATCTTAACGCATTCATTCAATCAAACAAACTACATTCATTCATTCAACTCAACTTCAATCGGTCATTCAAATAACCAAACGTTATTCGTTGATTCCATGAAACAAGTAATGAATCTAATTGCACTCACTCATTCAATGAAACAAACTGTACGTGTTAATTCGATGACTAGAGTTGCTCTCAATCATTCACTTTCTCAAGCTGAATTCATTCACTCAAAGAATCAAACTGCATTCATCCATTCATTGAATCACACTAATATCGTAAAATCAATAAATCAAGCGTTGGGTATTGAACCAAAGAAACAAACTTATCTCCTGCATATAATACATCCAAATGCACTCCTTGAAACACTGAAAAAAACCACAATCATTCAGTAACTCAAACTGCATGCATTCATTGAATTAAACAAACGGCATGCATTCATTCAGTGAGCAGAGCTCAGTTCATTAGTTCAATGTCTCGAGCTTAACACTATTCATGCAATGTATCAACTGCATTCAGTCATTCAATGAAACAAACTGTACAGATTGATTCATCTCATGTTTATTCAATATCTCAAACTTAACTCAATCGTACAAAGAACTGCATTCGTTCGTGCATACATTGCATCAAACTTCAACCGTACATTCCATGAATCTTATTGCTTGATTCAACACAACAAACATAGCACATTCGTATCATCAAACCAATTGCAATTAGTCACTCAATGAAACGCACTCCACTTGATATCTGAGTGAGTAGAGACCTCAATCATTCATTCAATGAGTCAAACGTTATGTATTATATCAATGAAACAATCTTATCTCCTGCATATAATACAACAAACTGCACTCCTGCATTTACTGAAACAAACTGCATTCATTCAGTGACTCAAACTGCATGCATTCATTGAATGAAACAAACTGCACGTATTCATTCAGTGAGCAGAGCTCAGTTCATTAGTTCAATGTCTCGAGCTTAACACTATTCATGCCATGTATCGAACTGCATTCAGTCATTCAATGAAACAAACTGTACAGATTGATTCATCTCACGTTTATTCAATATCTCAAACTTAACTCAATCGTACAAAGAACTGCATTCGTACGTGCATACATTGCATCAAACTTCAACCGTACATTCCATGAATCTACAGTTATTGCTTGATTCAACACAACAAACTTAGCACATTCAAATCATCAAACCAATTGCACTCAGTCACTCAAGGAAATACACTCCACTTGATATTTGAGTGAGTAGAGCCTCAATCATTATTCAATGAGTAAAACGTTATGTATTGTATCAATGAAACAATCTTATCTCTTACATATTATGCTAGAAACTGCACTCCTGTATTTACTGAAACAAACAAACCACATTCATTCAGTACCTCAACTGCATGCATTCATTGAGTGAAACGACTTGCATGTATTCTTTCAGTGAGCAGAGCTTAGCTCATTAGTTCAATGTCTCGAACTTAACGCTATTCATTCAATGTATCAAACTTCATTCCGTCATTCAATGAAACAAACTGTATATCTTGTTTCATCTCCCATGTATTCAATATCTCAAACTTAACTCCTTCGTACAAAGAAATGCATTTGTACGTGCATACATTGCATCAAACTTCAACCGTACATTCCATGAATGCACAGTTATTGCTTGATTCAACACAACAAACATAGCACATTCGTATCATCAAACCAATTGCAATCTGTCACTCAATGAAACGCACTCCACTTGATATCTGAGTGAGTAGAGACCTCAATCATTCATTCAATGAGTCAAACGTTATGTATTATATCAATGAAACAATCTTATCTCCTACATATAATACAACAAACTGCACTCCTGCATTGACTGAAACAAACTGCATTCATTCAGTGACTCAAACTGCATGCATTCATTGAATGAAACAAACTGAACGTATTCATTCAGTGAGCAGAGCTTAGATCATTAGTTCAATGTCTCGAGCTTACCGCTCTTCATGCAATGCATCAAACTGTATTCAGTCATTCAAGAAACAAACTGTACATCTTGATTCATCTCCCATTTATTCAATATCTCAGACTTAAATCATTCGTAGAAAGAACTGCATTCGAACGTACATACTTTCCATCAAACATTAACTGTACTTTCAATGAATCCACAGTTACTCCTTGATTCAACACAACAAACCTAGCACATTCATATCATCAACCCAATTGCACTCAGTCACTCAATGGAACAAACGGCACTTAATATCTGAGTGAGAAGAGCCTCAATCATTCATTCAATGAGTCAAACGTTTTGTATTGTATCAATGAAGCAATCTTATTTCCTACATATAATACTACAAACTGCATCCCTGTATTGGTAAAACAAACCACATTCATTCGGTGATTCAAACTGAATGCATTCATTGAATGAAACAAACTGCATGTATTCATTCAGTGAGCAGAGCTTAGCTCATTAGTTCAATGTATCGAGCTTAACGCCAATCATTCAATGTATCAAACTGCATTCAGTCATTTAACGAAACAAACTGTACATCTTGATTCATCTCCCATTTATTCAATATCTCAAACTTAACACATTCGTACATACATTGCATGAAACTTCAACCGTACATTCCATGAATCCACAGTTATTCCATGATTCAACACAACAAACATAGCACATTCATATCATCAAACTAATTGTACTCAGTCACTCAAGGAAATACACTCCATTTGATATTTGAGTGAGTAGAGCCTCAATCATTCATTCAATGAGTCAAACGCTATCTATTGTATCAATGAAACAATCTTATCTCCTACATATATTACTACAAACTGCACTCCTGTATTTATTAAAACAAACCACATTAATTCAGCGTCTTAAACTGCATGCATTCAGTGAATGAAACGAATGACTTAATTCAATATGTAGCGCTTATCTCTTTTACGCAATGTATCAATCTTAACGCATTCATTCAATCAAACAATCTACATTCATTCATTCAACTCAACTTCAATCGGTCATTCAAATAACCAAACGTTATTCGTTGATTCCATGAAACAAGTAATGAATCTAATTGCATTCACTCATTCAATGAAACAACCTGTACGTGTTAATTCGATGACTAGAGTTGCTCTCAATCATTCACTTTCTCAAGCTGAATTCATTCACTCGAAGAATCAAACTGCATTCATCCATTCATTGAATCAAACTAATATCGTAAAATCAATAAATCAAGCGTTGGGTATTGAACCAAAGAAACAAACTTATCTCCTGCATATAATACATCCAAATGCACTCCTTGAAACACTGAAACAAACCACAATCATTCAGTAACTCAAACTGCATGCATTCATTGAATTAAACAAATGGCATGTATTCATTCAGTGAGCAGAGCTTAGTTCATTAGTTCAATGTCTCGAGCTTAACACTATTCATGCAATGTATCAAACTGCATTCATCCATTCATTGAATCAAACTAATATCGTAAAATCAATAAATCAAGCGTTGGGTATTGAACCAAAGAAACAAACTTATCTCCTGCATATAATACATCCAAATGCACTCCTTGAAACACTGAAACAAACCACAATCATTCAGTAACTCAAACTGCATGCATTCATTGAATTAAACAAATGGCATGTATTCATTCAGTGAGCAGAGCTTAGTTCATTAGTTCAATGTCTCGAGGTTAACACTATTCATGCAATGTATCAAACTGCATTCATCCATTCATTGAATCAAACTAATATCGTAAAATCAATAAATCAAGCGTTGGGTATTGAACCAAAGAAACAAACTTATCTCCTGCATATAATACATCCAAATGCATTCCTTGAAACACTGAAACTAACCACAATCATTCAGTAACTCAAACTGCATGCATTCATTGAATTAAACAAATGGCATGTATTCATTCAGTGAGCAGAGCTTAGTTCATTAGTTCAATGTCTCGAGGTTAACACTATTCATGCAATGTATCAAACTGCATTCAGTCATTCAATGAAACAAACTGTACAGATTGATTCATCTCACGTTTATTCAATATCTCAAACTTAACTCAATCGTACAAAGAACTGCATTCGTACGTGCATACATTGCATCAAACTTCAACCGTACATTCCATGAATGCACATTTATTGCTTGATTCAACACAACAAACATAGCACATTCGTATCATCAAACCAATTGAAATCAGTCACTCAATGAAACGCACTCCACTTGATATCTGAGTGAGTAGAGACTCAATCATTCATTCAATGAGTCAACCGTTATGTATTGTATCAATGAAACAATCTTATCTCCTACATATAATACAACAAACTGCACTCCTGTATTTACTGAAACAAACAAACCACATTCATTCAGTTCCTCAACTGCATTGAGTGAAACGACTTGCATGTATTCTTTCATTGAGCAGAGCTTAGGTCATTAGTTCAATGTCTCGAACTTAACGCTATTAATTCAATGTATCAAACGGCATTCCGTCATTCAATGAAACAAACTGTGCATCTTGTTTCATCTCCCATTTATTCAATATCTCAAACTTAACTCCTTCGTACAAAGAAATGCATTTGTACGTACATTGCATCTAACATCAACCGTACATTCAATGAATCCACGCTTATCCTTTGATTCAACACAACAAACCTAGCATATTCATATCATCAAACCAAATGCACTTAGTAATTCAATGAAACAAACTTCACATGTTATTTCAAAGAATAGAGCTTGTCTCATTCCTTCAATGTCTCAAGCTGAACTCATTAATTCAAAGAATCAATTTGCATTCGTACATGCGTTGCATCAAAATTAAATCGTGCATTCAATGAATCAGAACTGCTTGAATCATTAAACAGACGTATCTTCTGCATATAATGCGTCATACTTCACTCCGTTATTTAATGAAACACAGTGGTTCCAAGAATTCAATGTCTCGAGCTGAACGCATTCTTCAAGGGAACGAACTGCATGCTTTCATTTATTGACTCAAACTTGAATCGTACTTTCATTCAATCAATTCAATGAAATAAGCCAAACACATTCATATAATGAATTCAATTGCACTCAGTCATTCAATGAAACACAATCCACTTGATATCTGAGTCAGTAGAGCCTCAATCATTCATTCAATGAGACAAACTTAATGTACTTTATCAATGACACAATCTTATCTCCTACATATAATACCACAAACTGCACTCCTGTATTTACTGAAACAAACCACATTCATTCAGTGACTCAAACTGCATGCATTCATTGAAGGAAACAAACTGCTTGTATTCATTCAGTGTGCAGAGCTTAGCTCATTAGTTCAATATCACGAACGTAACGCTATTCATGCAATGTATCAAACTGCATTCAGTCATTCAATGAAACAAACTCTATATGTTGATTCATCTCCCATTTATTCAATGTCTCAAACATTAACTCATTCGTAGATAGAACTGCGAAGGAAAGTACATACATTTCATCAAATATCAACCGAACATTCAATGAATCCAAAGTTATTCCTTGATTCAACACAACAAACCTAGCACATTCAAATCATCAAACCAAATGCACTCAGTCACTCAACGAAACACATTCCACTTGATATCTGAGTGAGTAGAGAACCAATCATTCATTCCGTGAGTCAAACGTTAGTGATTGTATCAAGGAAACAATCTTATCTCGTACGTTATAAACTACAAACTGCACTCCTGTAAAAACTGAAACAAACCACATTCATTCAGTGACTCACACTGCATGCATTCATTCTATGAAACTTGCACTCAGGCATTCAATGAAACAAACTTCACATCTTATATCAAAGAGTAGAGCTTGTCTCATTCATTCAATGTCTCAAGCTTAACTCATTCATGCAAAGAATCAATCTGCATTCGTACATTCGTTGCATCGAACTTAAACCGGGCATTGAAAGTAACAGAAGTTATTGAAACAATTAAACAGACGGATGTTCTGCATATAATGAATCAAACTTCATTCCTTTATTTAATGAAACACACTGGATCCAAGAATTCAATGTTTCAAGCTGAACGCATTCATTCAAGAAACGAACTCCAAGCTTTCATTTAGTGACTCACACTTTAATCGTACATTCATTCAATCAATTCCATCATTGATTCGATGAAACAAGCAAAACACATTCATACATTGAATCCAATTGCACTCAGTCATTCAATCAAACACACTCCACTTGATATCTGAGTAAGTAGATCCTCAATCATTCATTCAATGAGTCTAACGTTACGTATTGTACCAATGAAACAATCTTATCTCCTACATATAATACTACAAACCGCACTCCTGAATTTACTGAAACAAATGCATTCATTCAGTGAATAAACCTGCATGCATTCATTGACTGAAACAAACTGCATGTATTCATTTAGTAAGCAGAGCTTAGCTCATTAGTTCAATGTCTCGAGCTTAAGGCTATTCATTCAATTTATCAAACTGTATTCAGTCATTCAATGAAACACACTGTACATCTTGATTCATCTCACATTTATTCAATATCTCAAACGTAACTCATGCGTGCAAAGAACTGCATTCGAACGTACATACATTGCATCAAACATCAACCGTACATTCCATGAATCCACAGTTATTCCTTGATTCAACACAACAAACCTTGCACATTCATATCCTCAAACCAATTGCACTCAGTCACTCAACGAAACACACTCCACTTGATATCTGAGTGAGTAGAGCATCAATCATTCAATCAGTGAGTCAAACGTTATTCATTGTGTCAAGGAAACAACCTTATCTCCTACGTTTAATACTACAAACTGCACTCCTGTATTTACTGAAACAAACCTCATTCAGTCAGTGACTCAAACTGCATGCATTCACTGAATGAAACAAACTGCATATATTCATTCAGTGAGCAGAGCTTAGTTCATTAGTTCAATGTCACGAGCTTAACGCTATTCATGCAATGTATCAAACTGCATTCAGTCATTCAATGAAACAAACTGTACATCTTGTTTCATCTCCCATTTATTCAATATCTCAAACATAACTCATTCGTACAAATAACTGCAATCGTACGTACACACATTGCATCAAACTTCACCGTGCATGCCATAAATCCACAGTTATTCCTTGATTCAACACAACAAACCTAGCACATTCATATCATCAAACCAATTGCACTCAGTCACTCAAGAAAATACACTCCACTTGATATTTGAGTGAGTAGAGCCTCAATCATTTTTCAATGAGTCAAACGTTGTGTATTGTATCAATGAAACAATCTTATGTCTTACATATTATGCTAGAAACTGCACTCCTGTATTTACTGAAACAAACAAACCACATTCATTCAGTACCACAACTG
This sequence comes from Hemiscyllium ocellatum, assembly GCF_020745735.1. Lineage (NCBI taxonomy): Eukaryota > Metazoa > Chordata > Chondrichthyes > Orectolobiformes > Hemiscylliidae > Hemiscyllium > Hemiscyllium ocellatum. The sequence continues at coordinate 4,314,243 of NC_083451.1, read as the reverse complement.
CATGCATTCATTGAGTGAAACGACTTGCATGTATTCTTTCAGTGAGCAGAGCTGAGCTCATTAGTTCAATGTCTCGAACTTAACGCTATTAATTCAATGTATCAAACTGCATTCCGTCATTCAATGAAACAAACTGTACATCTTGATTCATCTCCCATTTATTCAATATCTCAAACTTGACTCCTTCATACAAAGAAATGCATTTGTTCGTACATTGCATCTAACATCGACCGTCCATTCAATGAATCCACGCTTATCCTTTGATTCAACACCACAAACCTAGCACATTCATATCATCAAACCAAATGCACTTAGTAATTCAATGAAACAAACTTCACATGTTATTTCAAAGAATAGAGCTTGTCTCATTCATTCAATGTCTCAAGCTGAACTCATTAATTCAAAGAATCAATTTGCATTCATACATGCGTTGCATCAAAGTTAAATCGTGCATTCAATGAATCAGAACTTACTGAATCATTAAACAGACGTATCTTCTGCATATAATACGTCAAACGTCACTCCGTTATATAATGAAGCACAGTGGTTCCAAGAATTCAATGTCTCGAGCTGAACGCATTCATCACGGAAACGAACTGCATGCTTTCATTTATTGAATCAAACTTTAATCGTACTTTCATTCAATCAATTCAATGAGATAAGCCAAACACATTCATATAATGAATCCAATTGCACTCAGTCATTCAATGAAACACAATCCACTTGATATCTGAGTCAGTAGAGCCTCAATCATTTATTCAATGAGACAAACTTAATGTACTGTATCTTGATTCATCTCCCGTTTATTCAATATCTCAAACTAAACTCATTCGTATAAAGAACTGCATTCGTACGTACATTGCATCAAACATCAATCGTACATTCAATGGATTCGCACTTATTCATTGATTCAACACAACAAATCTAGCACATTGATATCGTCAAATAAATGCACTCAGTCAGTCAACGAAACACACCCGACTTGATATCTGAGTAAGTAGAGCCTTGTCGGTGCGGGCTTTTGACTGTAATCTGAATCGTAGTTTGCTCTCGTACTGGCCATCCAAGTCGAAGACTAACACTTAACTCACTTGCGACGACTAATTGTTGGACTAGTTCATAGAGTTTGATACGATCATGTCAGCGACACCAGAATGGATACAGTGCAAAAGCATAGGATTAAACAAAGGTGAGTGAGCTTCTCTTTTATTATTCAGTTGTGTGCTGTCAACTACTTTCATCAGACAGCTGACGACATACTTCAGTCCTCTCACACAAGCCACTCTTATTCAGGTCACTCCCGGAGTTTTGCTGCCTTTTCATCTGTCTCGTTCTTTGGGCAAATTGATTAAATTGGACCGTTTTTACCTAGTCGTCCGGGGCTTGGTCCATTAACATTCAGCTGATTCCCGGGATAGCTCAGCCCTCTCAACTCAATAATATAACGAAGCTGTTTATCGACAATGTACCCTTCATCTTCACGGTAAATGAAGTTTTAAAACCAATGAGTGTGCTGGGGACTGTCAGGAAATTTTAGGGGAAATTATGCATCTTTCCCTCAAACACGTTCGGTATGCCAGACATATACTCGCGATTCCACATTGAAAGCATTTTTTAAAACTTTATTTTGCATCATTGTTCATTTAATGTTTTTCAAAACATTCAGTGGCCTTCGTGCCTTGCACTATTCCTCGTGTTCTGTTTCTTTTCCATTTACCCATTCACACTCAGCTTTTAACTTTTCCCATCGTTTGGGAGGCACTCTACACGTCTCTATCTCCTTATCACATGCATGTTTCCTTCAACTATCCTTCCACTTGTTATAGGCTTTATCCTTCCATTAATTAATTAATTATTAATCAATGCCGTCATGCCTCAAATTAACCACGAGGCAATGACACAGAATTCTGCAAATGCATAATCATATAAAACCAATCAATCTTGCCAATTGTTTCTATTTTTGTAATTCCGGACTGATGGAATTCGTTTCTTAAATTAAAGAAAATAACTACTATCATCATTGTCTCTAATTAAGAGATGGAAACGAAGCTGAAGAAAAAACTAAGACATTTAAGAGGCATCAATATAGACTTGACTGTCGTCTACTCAAATCTAATTTTATAATTCAAAATGTACATAGTTTTCAACTCTGATATCCGGTATATTTGCTTGCTTGTAGTCCTCGGTTAAATGTCAGATTTGCTTCTTGAAGCGGTTCTGATCAGTCATTGCTCATTTGCAACGTTATTTGCCGTGAAATGACTGCAGCTGCATTAAAAGTTCTTGTTTATTACAGCACAAATAATGGCCTAAACTGAAGACACAGATATTAACAATAATATATGAATTTTTGCAACGTGATTGTTCACAACATAATGTTGAACTGAAACTTCAATTCTCTGTGTGGAAGGGAAATTGATGTAAAAATAATCTATGACTTGCACTCCATACTCACAAACAAAGGAGTCCAAAACTAAACTAAATTTAATTTTGCTTGTGTAATTTTCTGGAAGAAATATTGCTGGTTAAGTCTTTTTTTATCTTTATACTTTCAGTGTTACAGTGTTTTTAAACTAAATTGTGTAAAGTTCATTTGATTCCTTCACTGAGTGTTAATATGAGGAAGAAACCTGCTCTTACCCTGGAACAGAACAATTCTGCACTTGAGGCTAGGATTGATAGTGCGAATGATTTTACTTCCTTTCGTCAATTCTTTTCATAGTCTAACAGCTAGAGGGCGAAAGTGATGAAATTGATGTTGGAAGTAATATGAAATTGTTATTGTATGAAATTTGAGAGTAGGTTTACATTGATGTCAAATGGTGAAAAATCTAAGGACTAGACTTATTTTTAAAACAAAATGTTAATGCTGCCTACTTCTACATCAAACTGATTCAATTTAAATTTAAATTTGATTCACTTTCCTGTGAGCACAAAAGGTGAATAATTGAAAATTGACAGCGGGCAGTCAAGGTGTGGTGGAAGAGCGGGTAGGTTAATATTTCAGTAATATTACCTGTTTTAAAATTTGCACTTCACAATAAATGATGGCTCCTTAACTATTAAAAGAAATTATCTTAAATTCGCAAAGTGCGATTTAAATTCAAAACAGTCCCTGGTCTTGAGATCCAGGAAACAAGCCACACATTCAATCACCAACAGGCAAGTGGTGCCAGATCAAGCCAGATCACAAGGAGTTAACCTTTTCAGCAGGCTTCAGGGAATCAGCGCTGGGACTGTTTCTCTCTCTCTCTCTCTCTCTCTCTCTCTCTCATTTACACACACACTTATGAACATTTTTCAACTATCCTTCTATCTCAATTTTTTAGGGTTTTTTTTGTTTATTCCTTACTTGCAAAGGAAATGAGACATTCACATTCCACCACAGTCAAAGTTAGTGAGTTTAGCCATATAAATCTTGGCTGCAACACATCGCTGCTTAAACCGAGTGGCCAAAATCTAAATACCACACAGCCGTTCCATTTAAAAATAAAGCAAAAACGGTCAAACGGTAATCAAGCTCATGCCAATCCAATTCACAGAAGGCTCAGGGGCATTTCTTGTTCGCAGGTACAAGCAGATTCAGTGAAGACCTCATAAAACGGTAACATGTTCAAGAAAGCTTCGTAAAATTGAGGTCATAGAACATAGGACATGGAACATTATAGAACCGTATAGGCCCTTCGGCCCTCGATGTTTCGCCGACCTGTCATACTAATCTGAAGCCCATCTAAGCTAGACCATTCCATGCACATCCATATGCTTGTCCAATGACGAATTAAAGTGCTTAAAGTTGCCGAATCTACTACCGTTGCAGGCAAAGCATTCCATACTCTTACTACTCTCTTAGTAAAGAAACTATCCCTGACATCTGTTCTAGATCTATCTCCCCTCAATGTAAAGCTACGCCCCTCGTGCTCGCCGTGACCATTTATGGAAAAAGGCTCTCTCTGTCCACCCTATCTAACCCTCTGATTATCTTATATGTCTCTATTAAGTCATCTCACAAACATCTTCTCTCTAACGAAAACAGCCTCAAGTCCCGCAGCCTTTTCTCTTAAGACCTTCCCTCCATACCAGGCAACAGCCTAGTAAATCTCCTCTGCACCATTTCCAAAGCTTCCACATCCTTCTTATAATGCAGTGACCAGAACTGTACACAATACTCCAGCATAATCTCATGGTTCTGGATCTCGATCCCTCTGTTAATAAAAGCTAAAGCACTGTATGCCGTCTTAACAATCCTGTCAACCTTGGTGGCAACTTTCAAGGATCTGTGCACCTGGACAGAGATATCTCGCTGCTCATCTACACTACCAAGAATATTACCATGAACCCAATACTTTGCATTCCGATTACTCCAACCAAGTGAGTCACCTCGCATTTGTCCGCATTAAATTCTATTTTCCACCTCTCAGCCCAGCTCTGCAGCTAATCTATGGCTCTCTGTACCCTAGAACATCCTTATTCACTATCCACAACTCCACCTACCTTCATGTCGTCTGTAAATTTACTAACCCACTCTTCTAAGCCCTCATCCAGGTCGTTTACAAAAATGATGAACAACAGTGGAGGCAACACTGACCCTTGTGTTAACTGTACTCCAGGATGACCATTTCCAATCAACAACCACCCTCTGGCTTCTTTAAGGAAGCCAATTACTGATCCAAGCTGCGATATCTCTCACAATCCCATTCTTCCGCATTTTGTACAATAGCCACCTTGCTGAAATCCATATACACCACATCAACCAGTTTTCTCTCCGCGACCTATTTTGTTACCTTCTCAAAGAACTCAATAACATTTTTTAGGCACGACCTACCTTTCACAAAACCGTGCTGACTATCCCTAATCAATTATTCTTTTCTAGATGATTACAAATCCAACGCCCGTCAAATTTTCCAACATTTTGCAAACAACTGCAGTGAGGCTAACTGATCAATAATTACCGGGATTGTCTCTACTCCCATTCTTGAACAGGGGAACCACATTTGCGATCTTCCAGTCTTCTGGCACGATTCTTGTATACAATGACGATTTAAAAATCAATGCCAAAAGCTCGGCAATCTCCTCCTTGGCTTCCCAGAGGATCCTCGGATAAATCCCATCCGGCCCAGGTCATGCTGGCTCTGTCAATGGTTGGGGAATTCATCTAATATTGGGCAGCTTAAAACAGAAGAGACCTTGTGAAATGAACTAGCTTGATTCACGGCCATGGGGAGAACATATGCGTTCGTTCGAAGAAGTCCGTTGTATTACAATGAATTTTACAATTTATTAAGTACATTACGGCCCATTAATTACGCAACCTCATGACAGTCTCAATCTGAACAGCAAGTTCATACAGCTGCTAGATTCATTGCAGAGACCTACCTTTCTTAATCTCTACAAAACAAAATTTTATCTCATACTACAACTTGAACCAAACAGAAACAGAAACAGATAAGTAGGATAATGAACAAAACATCATCAATGAAGCAGAGCTTTGTCTAAAAGCGCAGACAGACTGAGACAGTTTGGAGCTGCAAGGCCATGTTATCAAACCAAATTCCTCAGATTCGACTTTAACAACACTTCATTCACAGTCTACATTTTACTGCAAAATTGCTTTGTGACAAACATGGCTTCCACAGATACGTTGTGGCAAATCTGGCCAGCTTCTTTTTCCACAAGGTCTAGCCACACAAGTCGTTCACCTTTTGGATCTAGGCGTCATAATAGTATTTCTGTAGCCAGAGTTCAGATATTGTAACAAATTGTAAGTGTTGTTAACGACCTCAAATTCGCCGCGGCTTCCTGTCAACCAAATTAAACTTGGCAAATTATACGACTCGATGATAACTTTCACTTTAATGATGTCACCGTGAATAACACCACTTGACATCCATCCAGATACCCCAGTGAGGCATGACGTGTTCCCTAATTTCCTTGTCAGTTCAATAATTTATATACTTATGCACTCAGATCTCTCTGCCCTTCTGACATCGCCACAACTCCGTTTGATTTCGGTTTTCTTCATTACAACGTTTCCAATTTTGTTATTGTCTGCTGAATTCAAAATTACATCCTGGACATCAAGGTCTTAAATATTCATGTGCTATCAGGAAAAACTGCAATCTTTACGCTATGCATTGTGCCAAAATTAAGGCGTTGCACTCTTCTGAAAATGATATTTAATAACTACAATCACATTAATTTGTATCCATTTTTTCGTGAGCATGTCATTCCATTAGGTCAATCTTTCATGACTAGACCGATAAATATGATTCCGAACGTTTTGCTTACCACTTCAACGCTATAAATCCACAAAGAACAATTGCATGAATCAAACTCGTTAGGAAATCACTCAAAAGCAGCATGTTCTAATTAAATAAGTGCCGAATTTTCTTCAAAACAAGCAGTTTATCAAGGGACAATTAATTTTCTTTTGAATTATCACTTCCGTAAGTTTCATAGAACATAGAACATAGAACAGTAGAACACAGAACAGGCCCTTCAACCCACGATGTTGTGTCGACCACTGATCCTCATGTATGCACCCTCAAATTTCTGTCACATATGCATGAGCAGGAGTCTCTTAAATCTCCTCAATGACCCTGCCTCCACAACTGCTGCTGGCAACGGATTCCATGCTCTCACAACTCTCTGTCTAAGGAACCCACCCCTGACATCCCCTCTGTACTTTCCTCCAACCAGCTTAAAACTATGAACCCTCGTGTTTGTCATTTCTGCCCTGGGAAATAGTCTCTGGCTATCGACTCTATCTATGTCTCTCATTATCTTGTATATCTCAATTAGGTCCCCTCTTCTCCTCCTTTTCTCCAATGAAAGAAGTCCGAGCTCAGTCAACCGCTCCTTACAAGGTACGCCTTCCAGTCCAGGCACCATTCTGGTAAACCTCCTCTGAACCATCTCCAAAGCATCCACATCTTCCTTATAATAGGGCGACCAGAACTGCACGCAGTAGCACAAGTGCGGTCTATCCAAAGTTTTATCGAGCTGCAACAAGATCTCAAGACTCTTAAACTCAATCCCCCGTTAATGAAAGCCAAAACACCATATGCTTTCTTAACAACCCTGTCCACTTGGGTGGCCATTTTAAGGGATGTATGTATCTGCACCCCAAGATCCCTCTGGTACTCCACACTGCCAAGAGTCATATCCTTAATCCTGTACTCAGCTTTCAAATTCGACCTTCCAAGATGCATCAATTCGCATTTATCCAGGTTGAACTCCATCTGCCACCTCTCAGCCCATCTCTGCATCCTGTCAATGTCCCTCTGCAGCCTACAACAGCCCTCTATACAATCATCGACACCTCCTTTGTGTCATCTGCAAACTTGCTGACCCATTCTTCAATCCCCTCACCCAAGTCATTCATAAAAATTACAAACAATAGTGGACCAAGTCCAGCGCCCTGTGGAACACCACTCACCACAGACTTCCAGGCAGAATGTTTTCTTTCTACTACCACTCGCTGCCTTCTGTTGGTCCGCAAATTCTGTATCCAGACAGCTATGTTTCCCTGAATCCCGTTCCTCCTCACCTTCTGAATGAGCCTACCATGGGGAACCTTATCAAATGCCTTGTGGAAGTCCAAATACACCACATCCACAGCTCGACCCTCATCAACTTTTCTAGTAACATACTCAAAGAACTCGATGAAGTTTGTGAGGCATGACCTGCCCCTCACAAAGCCGTGTTGACTGCATTTAATCAAGACATGCTCTTCCAGATGGTCATAAATCCTATCCCTCAGAATCCTTTCTCACACCTTGCAGACGACAGACGTGGGACTTAGTGGTCTGTAATTTCCGGGGATTTCCCTATTTCCTTTCTTGAATAGAGGAATTACATTTGCCTCGCTCCAGTCCTCTGGTACAACTCCAGTGGAGAGCGAGGATGAAAAGATGTTCGGAAGTGGGGAAGCAATTACATTTCTCGCTTGCCAAATCAGCCGAGGACAAATTTGGTCCGGGCCTGGCGACTTGTCAATCTTAATGTTTGACAAAGTTTTCAGAACATCAGCTTCCTCTGTCTCTATCCATTTTAGCATGCACACTTGCTCATCAAAGATTTCATTCACTTAACAGTTCGTTTTGTTAGTAAAGACAGAAGCAAAAAATTCATTCAGGGCTTCCCAAACCTCCTCAGACTCCACCACAAATTCCCTGCTATCCCAGATCGGCCCTACTCTTTCTTTGATCATTCTTTTATTCCTCACATAAGTGTAAAATGCCTTTGTGTTCTCCCTAATCCGTTCTGCCAGACCTTTCTGGTGCCCACTCCTGGCTCTCCTCAGATCACTTTTAAGCTCCTTCCTCGCCTGCATGTAATCCTCTCGAGCTGAGCTTGACCCTAGGTGCCTCCACCTTATGTAAGCTACTTTTTCCTTTTGACGAGAAGCTCCACCGCTCTCGTCATCCAAGGTTCCTTTATCTTACCACTTCTTGCCCGTCTCAGAGGGACGTATTTATTCATCACTCGCAACAACTGTTCGTTAAACAATCTTCACATGTCTGTAGTGCCTTTACCATGGAACAATTGCTCCCAATCCATGCTTCCTAACTCATGTCTAATCGCATCATAGTTTCCTCTTCTCCAATTAAATATCCTCCCATTTTGCCTAATCCTCTCCTTCTCCATAGCAATGTAGAATGTGAGGCAGTTGTTGTCACTATCACCAAAATGCTCTCCCTTCACAAGATCTGATACCTGCCCCGGCTCGTTTCCGAGCACTAAGTCTAGAATGCCCTCTCCCCTCGTCAGCATGTCAACGTACAGAGTTAGGAAAACCGCCTGAACACACCTTACAAAAGCAGCTCCATTCAAATCTTCTGCTCGAAGGAGGTTCCATTCAATATTGGGAAAGTTAAAGTCACCCATTACAAGAACCGTACTACGTCTACTGTTTTCCAAAATCTGTCGACCTATGTTTTCTTCCATCTCACTGCTGCTATTGGGGGGCTTGTAGTAAACCCCTTAAAGAGGTGACTGCTCCCTTGCTGTTCCTAATTTCCACACTTACTGACTCGGTAAGGAGACCTTCATCGACAATGGAAGTTTCCATACTGTTGGCGTTAAAACGACTGATCCGTAGGTTTTTTTGCACGGAACTTTGTACTCTTTCTTGAACAAGCATGTAGCATTCAATTCTGCCATCCTGCGATCGGAGCCTAATGTCTAAAGATTAAGTAGGAAAGCAATGAAAATGCTTCCAAAATGTTGACAGTAACTTGCCTTTTTTTGATCGAATGCATCTCACTGGGGCACCTGCCGAGAAGAAACAAATGACAACATGCACATTTTCAGCAAGTAATTACGTTTTATTGAACAGATATTCCATTCTACTATCATATAATGTATGTATATGGGGATGATAATTGACAAATATTTTTCAGTTTTCTGATTCCTGAAAGATCATGTAATAAACAATCATGACATAAACAAAATTTCCATCTGAAGCTGAAGTAAAAGTAAGATTAAACTCTGATCTTTGGATTGGAGCACTACTCGCTATTGCTGAAATTATTGACATACCTTAAGCACAGTGCCTGAGACATCTTAGCAACTTTTTCAAATCTGTTCTGAAATTCTTCTGGGTAGCCGCATAAATAAAAGTGTTTGGACAGGAACTCAAGAACTTCAACATAGTTCCGATTTCAGTGGCTACATATCCTGGGTTTGTGAGGTCTCCTCGGTAAGAATTAACATTGACGATTCTGTTCGTTATAAGACTAATGACAGATGTTAGCCACAGCAGTAAGAAGCTGCCTGATATAGTGAAGAGTAAAGTGATGGATATCCTCCGCTTCTTTATCTCTGCGTCATCTACTTTCTCAGTAATGTTAGACCTGAATTTCTTTCGAGCTCTATTTGCCGATACAATACGCATGAATGTCAAACAATTAAACAAGGTGATTAAAGTGAAAGGAAGCAAAACTCCCCATACTGTGTGAAACCAGATTAACGCTGATCCAATAGATGAGGAAACGAAAGCTGCTCTCAGCTGGCACCCCCAGTGCAACTTGTTGATTGTTTTCTCGTGACCATAAACAACGAAACAATAGATGTTTTTGAACAGGGTTAACACAGAGAAAAATGTTGTAACTGCAACTGCCGTCTGCCTGGTGCAATATCTTACTTTAAACTTCTGACTGCAGATAACAACAAATCGGTCAAATGTGAACAAGGCAGTGAACCAAGTTGACAAATCTAGTGTTACAGCAGTAAGATATAGAATTAATTTACACATAGAGGTATGGCTTAAAAATGAAAATGGGAAGTTATAAGTGAAAACATGGTGCAGCATTACATTGATTATCATGACCAGTAGATCGGCTCCTGCCATACCCAGCATGTACACAGTGATACATTTGGAAAGGCCACAGTTTGCACGAAAAAGTACCAAAATTGTCATCAAGTTCACTGAAATGAAAAACGATGGAATAATTCGCGTTCTAACGAGTAATTGACATGCAAAAATAAGTATTTCATCAAGTAGACTATGAGCGAAGAGAGGCATTGTTGTTAAAAATCACACAAACTGTTACAATAACTCACCTGGTACACCGATAATTGCAAGAGTCGGGTAGTAGATCTCTTTGATAAATAGAACAATTGCTTTCCCCATCTCCTGAGCATGAAAGAATAATCTTGTAATTGAAAACTGCTGACTTTCAATGTGGCAGATTGACTGAAAGTGACTTTTTTATTTAGATTCATTAATCCCCGAGATGATTAATTAAGTTGTTCCGACAAAATCATTAATTACAGTTATTTCAATCACAAGCATATGAAATTAGTTTTATCTAGATTGTTACGTTATGTATACAGAGCAAATCAACGCATTTGTGCAAAGTTAAAGAACAATATTCAATAATAACACATGGTATGAACAGCCTCACGTTTCTTCAAAAGATAAGCAGCAACATGTGTTGCCCAATTTCTGCACATTAGTCATTTCTAACACCTTAAATGCTCTATGAAACAAATGTTGCAGTTTTGCGCAGAGCGTATTCCTGCAGACTAGGAGACAATTGTATTCCTCCATCAATAGTACTTCTCAGTTAAACTACTGATATCAAAAATCTTCTATACCCAGCTACATTGTGAAAGTTTTATATTCAAATGGAGCAAAGAAAAGTGTCATGTTCACATTAACTATGTCCTTGAATTCATAATTCAAGTCAGTTTTACTTTGCCGTGATGATTACTGATAATTCAGTAACATGATTATTGACGAGGATCCTACATGAATATTTATGGGCCTGAGTTTTCGATGACAAGATTTCAAACTTTTGTTTCATTTTTGCAATGATGTCTTTGTTGTGGTCAAATGCTCTGAAACCCAGGTTCACATAAAATGTTTACATTTTTGCAAAGCAGTTTTTCATTCAATTGTGGTCGGCAACTTCATATTCATCTTGACAGTCTGCATTCAGGTGAAATTACATTGCATAAGCATGTTTCAGATCCACATTGGAAAGCACAGCTTAACCCCTGGATACACTGCCAGATGCTGAACACCTGATAATTTGATTGTTATTGACAGAACATCGGAATACAAAATTATTGTCCCCGCATCACTATCACCCTCACAAATTGATTTCCCCTTTGATCAAACCTAAGAAATGCAAAGGAAGTGCTCTTTTGTTCAGTGTCCAGAGTTTCTTCAGCTGGCTTCTGTAAAAGTTTATGTAGTTACAATGTTGCAATTTGAATATTACTCCTGATTAGTCTCACTGTTGCATGCCTTCTTATGACCCTTCGCCAGTAGTGTTCTGTGAGTTTCCATGGAGAATTATTTACATAGAATATCTAGTGTGGAAACACGCCATTTGGCCCAACAAGTCCACATTTGACCTCCGAACAGTACCCAAGCCAGACCCATTTCTAATGCACCTTACACACACGTCCTTGGAGACTACAGGCAATTTAGCATCATCATATCGCGTAACTTGAACATCTTTAGATGTTGGGAGGAAACCCATGTAGACACTTGGAGAATATGCAAATTTCATACAGACAGACGCCCGTGGCTGTAATTGAACGAGAGTTCCAGGTAATGTGAGGCAGCAATACGAATCATTGCGCCACCGTGCTACTTCAGTTTTTGTTGTTGAATAATGATAAGACTCGCTACCAGCTTGCAATATTGCATAAGGTAATAAAGTTTATCTCTACTTACCTCCAAACAAACCAAAACATGTGTTTTTGTTCTATTAACAGTGCAAGAACTTTACAATGCATGGTCATTTGTCCTTTGTCATTTAGTTGTTTTTAATTCATTCATGGCACAAGTATTTCACGAATTGGACATTTTTGGTGGTGTTGCTAATATCCTTGATGATAGTCGTTCTAAATTATTGTCTTGATTCTCAACCGTTCATGTGCTACTGGTAAAAACGCAATGCTGTTAAAGGAAAATCCAACGTTTCCACTAAAGTCTGGAAACGAAGGGAGAATGAGGGAGGAAATTTGTTGGTGATAATCCGCCCAAGTATCTGACGCTTTATTTTACTTGAAATATACTGGAGTGCGTTTTCAAGATGCTGTCTAACAAGCTTTGTCAAATTTCTGAACTGTATTTCATAGAACCTGTACAACAGCGTTACGTTAGTGACAGCCTCTTGAAGATGTGTTTTCAATGTAGGAAGTAGCTGTCCTCAGTGAGATAAAACGTAATGCATGTTGTTCAATATGAGCTCAGGCTGCAAAGTGGGAATAAATGTTATTACACCCCTAACCTGTGCAATGGAGATGGTTTATGTGTCATGAGTTGCAACGTTTATACGATTTCGGGCATTTTTGAGGGCACCCCGTTAGCATTTCTTAGCCAGATCAACTTTTAGTCAAGTTGATAGTGTGGGAGCCGATGCAGGAATTGCTCCGAAACATGAAGCAATGATGAATGGATCTCCTCTACTTGTAAATGGACTGATGATTGCAACTTGGAAAGATTTTCCAGACTTTGACCAGTGTCACATATAAATGGAAGGTTCGAGATATAAACCAAAGTTCTTCTAGGTAATTGCGGGGACAAGTACGTGAGTGAACCATCAACACACAAAAAAGGCAGAGTTCTGCTCTGACTCAACAAAATGTCTTCCACAACTGCACCTGTCGAGGTGAATTCCAGTGACAGGTTCCTGTATGCCACATCAGCTAAGAATAGCTTCGTTTCCGAGGGCAACCAATCGTACCTTTGGAGTTCAGATCTTTTATCCATATTTGAACCAATGTTGTACGGAGTTCACGAACTCAGTGATCTCATTTTAACCAATTAGCTCATGTGAAGTGATAATTCGGACGCTTTCCCGTGGGGATGATGTATTCGTATTGTCACCGTTGGTAGGACATCTTGTGAAAGCCAGAGTTATTGGTCCCAATCAAATTGAGAAAAAAAATACAAGTCAGGTAAATTACTCGGGAAAGACGCTGGAGAAGGAAAACCTGTTTTGTGAAGTTTGATTACCGTCAAAATGTGATAACCAATGAGTACGTCCTTAAGGGGTTGGACAGGTTGATGAACTAGCTGTCTCAAGAGTAAATAACCCGGTTCAAATGTTTGTTGCCGCAGTGTGCAGACATATGCAAGAATAAGATGGCGAGGAATAATACTATTTAGCATCAGGTGCGGGTAGGGAATGCTGTTCCTATAAAACGGTTCCTCTGCACACTTTATTCTCTCAAAGCTGCACAGCTCCAGAAAAGGACGTTGATGCAATGTTCAACGAACATAATCGAAACAAGTCACAGTGAGTGCAGTTCTCCAGTCGTGTTCGTTCCCAAATCTTTCGAAACTCAATGATTTAGTGTCAACTATCAGAAGGCCAACGCCAAATCAAAAAAAGACTCATGGCCAATACCAAGATTGGAGAACTGTATAGAGGAGGTTGAACAAGCCACTTACATAACAAAGTCGGAATTACTGCGTGGTAAGTGGGAGGTACCTTTGTCTGTAAAAGCAAATTAAGCTTCTATTTTTGTAACCCCAAGTGGGCTGTATCAATTCAAAGTAATGGCTTTTGGAATGAAGGAAGCATCTGCCACATTTCAAAGATTCAGGGACAGGGATGTGGCTAGATTAACAAACTGTGCAGTTTATCTGGATGACGTGGTGATCTTCAGGGAATCATGAAATGATCACATGGTAAATTTGGCAGACCTCTTTGAACTATTACAAGAAGCAATACTGGTAATAAACTTAAAGAAAATTGTATTCACTAAGGCAGAGGTGAAGTTCATGGCACATAATATCGGTCATGGAAGGCCGACCGCTGAGGACAGTAAAGACAAAGGCAATCAAGGACGTTCCATGTCGAACCTTGAAGGAAGAGGTGTTTCCATTTTTGTGACTCAGCAGATTTTACCACAAATTTCTTCCAAACTGGAGCAGCATGGAGCGCCCCTAACAGATTTACTAAGAGGATATCAATTGCAGTTGACAATAAAATGCCAGGAGGCCTTTGTGAATTTAAAAGCAATATTGAACACCACACCAGTTTTAGTTACATATTTTTGAAACCCTTTGATGTTGGAATCAATGCCAGCGGTATGGAACTGTATTGCTGAAGGCAGATAAAGATGTATTTGAACGGTCAAATGGCTACTTTTCAAATAAACTCAACACCCAACGGAGAATATACTCTATCATCGAAAAAGAACTATTGAGTTTTGTACTGGACATACAACGTTGCAATGTTTGTATGATAAACAATGTGTCAGAGACAGTTGTGACCTCAGATCACAATCCTTCTGCATTCTTGAAGAATGTAAAGATGTTATACGACACAATTTCGTTGGAGTCTTATGTTACAAACTTTTAATTTGCAAATTGTGCGTGTTGTCGGTCGTACAAATATGATAGCAGATTCGTTGTCGCGGATTTATGGGGAAATGTATCATTAAGTTTTCATAGATTCCTATGTATTAGTATATGTGCTGAAACTAATATGCAAGTATAACTTAGATTAATGAACTATGTAGTTTATTGTAATAAGATAAAAGAAAAACAAGGGTGGCACGGTGACTCGGTGGTTAGTACTGCTGCCTCAAAGCACCAGGGTCCCAGGTTCAGTTCCATCCTCCGGCGACTGTCTGTGTGGAGTTTGCACATTCTCCCCGTGTCTTCGTGGGTTTCTTCCAGGTGCTCTGGTTTTCTCCCACAATCCAAAGATGTGCAGGCCCGGTGAATTGGCCATGTTAAATTGTCCATAATGTTAGGTACATCAGTCAGAGTGGAATGGGTTCCTCTTTGTAGGGTAAGTGTGGACTTGTTCGACCGAAGGGCCTGTTTCCACACTGTAGGGAATGTAATCTAATCTTCAAAAAATGAAGCTATCTTTTCATTTTGCTCCTACATTTAATTTCTGAAGGGGGAGATGTTATGAATTTGAAGGTCTATATTATACGTTTAAGAGAGACTGAACGCTGTTCTGAGCTGAGAGACTACAAGCACCTGCGTATATAACTAGATGGCAGTCCAGGGTGTACTGTGAAATACAAAATATATAATAGTTTTGTGCGAAGTGGATACATGAGTTTGTTTGCTGTTTCGACAACAATTCAAATTTGACCAGTTTAAATTATGGGTAAAACATTAGGTCTGCAGATGCTGGAGATCACAGTTGAACATGTGTTGCTGGTTAAAGCACAGCAGGTCAGGCAGCATCCAAGGAATAAGAAATTCGACGTTTCGGGCATAAGCCCTTCATCAGGAATGAGGAGAGGGTGCCAGGTAGGCTAAGATAAAAGGTAGGGAGGAGGGACTTGGGGGAGGGGCGATGGAGATGTGATAGGTGGAAGGAGGTCAAGGTGAGGGTGATAGGCCGGAGTGGGGTGGGGGTGGAGAGGTTAGGAAGAAGATTGCAGGTTAGGAGGGCGGTGCTGAGTTGAGGGAACCGACTGAGACAAGGTGGGGGAGGGGAAATGAGGAAGCTCGAGGGCGCCCTCGATCTATTTATAGCCAACTGCCGCCGCGCGCCTTCGATCTATTTATAGCCAACTGCCGCCACGCACCCTCGATCTATTTATAGCCAATTGCCGCCGCGACATTAACCGACTCAACCTGTCCACCCCTCTTACCCACTCCAACCTCTCACCCTCAGAACGTGCAGCCCTCCACTCCCTCCGCTCCAATCCCAACCTCACCATCAAACTGGCAGACAAGGGAGGCGCGGTAGTAGTTTGGCGCACCAACCTTTATACCGCTGAGGCCAAACGCCAGCTCGCGGACACCTCTTCTTATCGCCCCCTCGACCACGACCCCACCTCCCAACACCAATCCATCATCTCCCAGACCATCCATAACCTCATCACGTCAGGGGATCTCCCATCCACCGCCTCCAACCTCATAGTCCCACAACCCCGCACCGCCCGTTTCTACCTCCTGCCCAAAATCCACAAACCTGAATGCCCCGGCCGACCCATTGTCTCAGCCTGCTCCTGCCCCACCGAACTCATCTCCGCATACCTTGACACGGTTCTGTCCCCTTTAGTCCAAGAACTCCCCACCTACGTTCGGGACACCACCCACACCCTCCACCTCCTCCAGGATTTTCTCTTCCCTGGTCCCCAACACCTTATTTTCACGATGGACATCCAGTCCCTGTACACCTCCATCCCCCATCACGAAGGACTCAAAGCCCTCCGCTTCTTCCTTTCCCGCCGCACCAACCAGTACCCTTCCACTGACACCCTCATTCGACTGACTGAACTGGTCCTCACCCTGAATAACTTCTCTTTTCAATCCTCCCACTTCCTCCAAACTAAAGGAGTTGCCATGGGCACCCGCATGGGCCCCAGCTATGCCTGTCTCTTCGTAGGATATGTGGAACAGTCCATCTTCCGCAACTACACTGGCACCACCCCCCACCTTTTCCTCCGTTACATCGATGACTGTATCGGCGATGCCTCGTGCTCCCATGAGGAGGTTGAACAGTTCATCAACTTTACTAACACTTTCCATCCCGACCTCAAATTCACCTAGACTGTCTCAGACTCCTCCCTCCCCTTCCTAGACCTTTCCATTTCTATCTCAGGCGACCGACTCAACACAGACATCTACTATAAACCGACTGACTCCCACAGCTATCTGGACTACACCTCCTCCCACCCTGCCACCTGTAAAAACTCCATCCCATATTCCCAATTCCTTCGTCTCCGCCGCATCTGCTCCCAGGAGGACCAGTTCCACTACCGTACAGCCCAGATGGCCTCTTTCTTCACGGACCGCAGATTCCCCCCAAACGTGATCGACGATGCCCTCCACCGCATCTCCTCCACTTCCCGCTCCTCTGCCCTTGAGCCCCGCTCCTCCAACCGCCACCAAGACAGAACCCCACTGGTTCTCACCTACCACCCCACCAACCTCCGTATACATTGTATCATCCGCCGTCATTTCCGCCACCTCCAAACGGACCCCACCACCAGGGATATATTTCCCTCCCCTCCCCTATCAGCGTTCCGCAAAGACCACTCCCTTCGTGACTCCCTCGTCAGGTCCACACACCCACCAACCCAACCTCCACTCCCGGCACCTTCCCCTGCAACCGCAGGAAATGTAAAACGTGCGCCCACACCTCCTATCTCACTTCCCTCCAAGGCCCCAAGGGATCCTTGCATATCCGCCACAGGTTCACCTGTACCTCCACACACATCATCTATTGCCACCGCTGCACCCGATGTGGCCTTCTCTACATTGGGGAGACGAGCCGCCTACTTGCGGAAAGCTTCAGAGAACACCTCTGGGACGCCCGGACCAACCAACCCAACCACCCCGTGGCTCAACACTTTAACTCTCCCTCCCACTCCACCGAGGACATGCAGGTCCTTGGACTCCTCCACCGGCAAAACATAACAACACGACGGTTGGAGGAAGAGCGCCTCATCTTCCGCCTGGGAACCCTCCAACCACAAGGGATGAACTCAGATTTCTCCAGTTTCCTCATTTCCCCTCCCCCCACCTTGTCTCAGTCGGTTCCCTCAACTCAGCACCGCCCTCCTAACCTGCAATCTTCTTCCTAACCTCTCCACCCCCACCCCACTCCGGCCTATCACCCTCACCTTGACCTCCTTCCACCTATCACATCTCCATCGCCCCTCCCCCAAGTCCCTCCTCCCTACCTTTAATCAGAGCCTACCTGGCACCCTCTCCTCATTCCTGATGAAGGGCTTATGCCCGAAACGTCGAATTTCTTATTCCTTGGATGCTGCCTGACCTGCTGTGCTTTAACCAGCAACACATGTTCAACTGTGATCTCCAGCATCTGCAGACCTAATTTTTTACCCATAATTTAAACTGGTCAAATTTGAATTGTTGTCGAAACAGCAAACAAACTCATGTATTCACTTCGCACAAAACTATTATATATTTTGTATTTCACAGTACACCCTGGACTGCCATCTAGTTATATACGCAGGTGCTTGTAGTCTCTCAGCTCAGAACAGCGTTCAGTCTCTCTTAAACGTATAATATAGACCTTCAAATTCATAACATCTCCCCCTTCAGAAATTAAATGTAGGAGCAAAATGAAAAGATAGCTTCATTTTTTGAAGATTAGATTACATTCCCTACAGTGTGGAAACAGGCCCTTCGGTCGAACAAGTCCACACTTACCCTACAAAGAGGAACCCATTCCACTCTGACTGATGTACCTAACCTATGGGCAATTTAACATGGCCAATTCACCGGGCCTGCACATCTTTGGATTGTGGGAGAAAACCAGAGCACCTGGAAGAAACCCACGAAACAATAAAAACCGGAGGGCAATTCATAATATTGGTCAGTGATACATTTTCACGAGTAGAGAATAGTAAATCAGGAGGACTTTTCCCAAATTGATTTATACAATTAAAAGTAAAATAAAAATGAGAAATTAAATCATCTTCGAATGTACTAAATGCCCTCTATTATTCCAGGAAGAAGAAACAAATGAATAGATATTTGACTAAAATTCCAGGAATTGTAAAATTCATATGGAGCAGTAGTGGCAATTTCAACTTGTCCAATATTAGTTGTAACTGTGGTAGTGTGAATGACTTTGAGTAATTGGAATTACTAAAATAAATTCAGAAATCCACAACCCCGTAATAAACAAGATATTTTGATATCATAAGAAGAGAATTGGCATGAAATCAAAGTTGTCGGGTATTCCTGATGAAGGGCTTATGCCCGAAACGTCGAATGTCCTGTTCCTTGGATGCTGCCTAACCTGCTGTGCTTTAACCAGCAACACATTTTCAGATGAAATCAAAGTTCTCAATTAGGGGAAGGCCACTTTAAATAAGGTCATATAAGGATTGACCAGAATGAACTGGAAGAAGATATTTTTCGACAAGTGTGTGTCATAAATTTGGCGCATTCGGGAACGACATAACGGGAGTATCCGGCCATGATGTTCAATGAACTAAAAGTCGTAGGACCCTCAAAACCAGTGAGACATACACATCGTGCCTGATCGTTAATACCATCGACTGAAAACAGCAGAAATTCTAAAGTGGTACAGAATGAACAAGGGAAAATTGAACAATAGGGTTAGAAAGAAAAAGGTGACATGAAAGATTAATGTCTGCTCAGTAAAAAAGGGAAACCAAAGAGTATTTTCTGAGGACTTTCAGAGTACAAATAAAATGGGAGAAGGCAATAAGTCCATTAAGGTCCAACGAGGTAATTAATATATGCAACAAAATTATGGATGTAAAATTCCCATTAGTGAGAGGAGCGATATGGGACAGAAACCAGCGAGAAAAAAAGAACCGGGGGAGCAAACGGTCAAGCGATAGCTGTAGGGGATTATATAATTAGTGAGATTGATGATACCTATTGTAAGCAGGATCACGAGTCTCACGTGGTGTGCTGGGATAAGGAACATCTCTCATTGGGTTGAAAGGATATTGGAGAGGGAGGTGGCGGATCCCGTTGCGGTGATCAACATTAGGACAAACAATATATGCAAGGTTAGGAAGGTTGACCTTTTTGAGGATTATCAAGCACTTCGAAACAAATTAAGAAACAGGTTCTCAACATTAATATACGAGCCAAGTGCAATTTGGCTTAGTGATATAAACATTAGGGAAATAAATACGTGGTTTAAGGGATGATGGGTAAAGAGGGGTTCCATTCCATGGGGAATTGGCATCAGTTTTGGAAAGGACTGGCCTGTACCGATGGGATGGTCTCCATCTGAACCAGTCTGGATCCAGAGTTCTAAGGAAAATGATAAACATGGTGGTCTCTCGGACATCAAATTAATAAATTGGGCGCAATGGAAGGGGAAATGGTAGGAAGTATGATGGCAAATAGAAAGAAAAGCAGCATGTTTGCATGAGTCAAAAGGCAGACTACGAAAGAAGTTAAAAGGTAGGGTAACTCAGGTGATATTAACAATAGAGATGTTAGACTTCAAAAAAGGTACGGAAGCTAACATAAAGGCATTTAACCTGAATGCTCAAACCATTTCAAATAAGGTAAATGAGTTCATGCCGCGAATCACTGCGAATGAGCATGATTTAGTAACCATTCCAGAGGCATAGCTGCAGAGTGACCACTACTGGGCGTTTAATATCCAGAGGTATCAGATTATTTTACAGTTAGTAACTTTGCAGATAACACCAAAATTGGAGGTGTAGTGGACAGCAAAGACGGTTACCTCAGATTACAGCAGGATCTGGACCAGATGGGCCAATGGGCTGAGAAGTGGCAGATGGAGTTTAATTTAGATAAATGCGAAGTGCTGCATTTTGGAAAAGCAAATCTTAGCAGGACTTATACACTTAATGGTAAGGTCCTAGGGAGTTTTGCTGAACGAAGAGACCTTGGAGTGCAGGTTGATAGCTCCTAGAAAGTGGAGTCGTAGTTAGATAGAATAGTGAAGAAGGCGTTTGGTATGCTTTCCTTTATTGGCTAGGGTATTGAGTACAGGAATTGGGAGGTCGTGTTGCGACTATACAGGATATTGGTTAGGCCACTATTGGAATATTGCGTTTAATTCTGGTCTCCTTCCTATCGGAAAGATGTTGTGAAATTTGAAAGGGTTCAGAAAAGACTTACAAGGATGTTGCCAGGGTTGGGGGATCTGAATTACAGGGAGAGGCTGAACAGGCTGGGGTGACCTTGTAGAGGTTTACAAACTTTTGAGGGGCATAGAGAGGATAAATAGACAAAGTCTTTTCCCTGGGGTCGGGGAGTCCAGAACTAGATGGCATAGGTTTAGGGTGAGAGGGGAACAATATAAAAGAGACATAAGGGACAACTTTTTCACGCAGAGGGTGGTACGTGTATGGAATGAGCTGCCAGAGGCTGGTACAATTGCAACATTTAGGAGGCATTTGGATGGGTATATGAATGGAAAGGGTTTGGAAGGAGATGGGCGGGGTGCTGTCAGGTGGGACTAGATTGGGTTGGGATATCTGGTCGGCATGGATAGGTTGGACCGAAGGGTCTGTTTCCACGCTGTACATCTCTATAACTCCATAACTCTATGACAGACATGAAGTTAATGGAGATGATGTAACTCCCATATTTAAGCACGATATCAGGGCGGTGGTGAGATAGAATGCAAAATAACATTGAATCCATTTAAAATGAAAAAAATTCTCAGATGAAAAGGTCACTGATACGGTAAGTCTGTTAGTATTAGGTCGGGGCGGGCAGCGACCAAATAAATTACCAGTGCATGTACAACTGGTCTGCCAATTACCATGGGCGATTTTAATTTACATGTGGGCTTGTCAAACCAGATCAGTTAGGGTAGCCTGGTGGAGACGTTAATTGAATGCATCTGTGACAATTTCCTTGAACAAATCTGGTGGAACCAACGAGTGAACACGCTATCATTGTCATGGTCCTATGTAATGAGACAGGAATAATTAAAGATCCCACAGTTCGAGATCCTCTTGGAAGGATCGATCACTGTATGATTGAGTTCAAAATACGGTTAGAAAGTGAGAAGATAACGTCCAATATCAAGGTTATGTACTGAAACAAATGAGATTAAAATCGGATGAGGGAGGAGATGGCTCAAGTAGTCTGGAAGCAAAGACTTTATATTGGGACAGCTGACGAACAGTGTAGGACTTTGAACGCAATTTTTCAAAGAGCTCAATGAAAGTATGTACCAGTGAAAAGGAAGGACTGTAGCAAAAAGGGTACGCTGCCATGGATGTTAGCGAAAATAAGGGAGGCTATCAATTTGAAAGAGACTGCATGCAAAGTGGCAAAGACAAGTAGTAATGATAAGATTGGATAAACTTCAAAAGTCACCAGAATGCCACCAAAAACAGCTGCAAAGAAAATGAATATACATTAAGAGAAAACAATAGTTCACAATATAAAGATAGCAAAGGTTCCTATAATATAAAATGAAATAGTGGCTAAGGTAAACATTCGTTTTTTTGAAGCTAAAAAGCGGGATTTAATAATGAGTTGCGAGGAATGGTCTGAAATATTGAACAGTTTCAGTTTTTCAGCCCTCACAGTGGAGGACATGAATAACTTCACAGCAGTTGACAAGGATATGAAGGTTAATGGGCATTTCACAAAGATCATTATCACGAAAGAGGTGATGCTGGACACTCTAATGGACCAAATGGTAGAAAGGTCTATTAGTCCAAATGGAATGCATCACCGGATATTTAAAGGAACAGCGGGAGAAATAGAAAATGCACTTTTGGTATTTTTCTAACATTCGCTGAAGTCGAGAGCAGTTCTGGCAGAATCAAAAACAGCAAATGTGAAGCTGTTGTTTAAAAAAGGATATAGACACACGATTAGGAATTGTAGGCAGGTGAGATTAACATCTGTAGAGGGGAAGGCATTTTAATCTGTTAGCAAGAAAGAAATAACGAAGCATCTGGATAGAAATTGTCTCATTGGACAGTTGCAGGAAAGGTTCATGAACCTTTGTAGGCCGTGCATAACTTTTTGTTTTGAATTCTGTGAAGACGTTACCAGTACTGTAGACAACGGGGGCCTGGTAAATGTGGATGATCAAGATTTTCAAAAGGTATTCGACAAGATGCTGCACAAAACGCTGCTGGACAACATTAAACACGTGGCATTGTCAGCAATCTATTAGACTCTATTGGAGGATTGCTTATCGAACAGCAAGCAAGAGTGGGGCTAAGTGAGTGCTGTTTTGCCTTGTGATCAGTGGCTAGTTGTGTGCCTCAAGACTCAGTGTTACATCGAAATTATTCATAGTTTAAATAGATAATTTCGAGCTGGGGACCATGTGTAGTGTGTCAAATTTTTCAGATGGCATAAAGATGCATGTGAGAGAAAAATGTGCAGAAGACTGTGAATGTTTATAGATGTTTAAGCGAGTGGAAGTAGGTCTGGCAAATGCAGTGCAATGGTAATAAGTGTGAAGTCATCCATGTTTGTAGGAATAACAATTTAAAAACTACTGTTTGAATGGTAACATTTACAGCATGCTGCTATATACAGGGACCTGGATGTCCTTGTGCATGATGCACAGAAGGTTGAATTAATAATTTTGTCCTTCATTACTGACAGGACTGAGTTTCACAGCAGGGAGGTCATGTTCCAATTGTATAATGTGAAGGTTAGGTTGAGGCTGCACCTGGAGTACAGAGTGCAGTTTTGGTCTCCATACTTGAGAAAGAAATGATTGATATCAGAGGAAGTTCATTAGGTTGATTCTGGTTTTGAGTGGGTTGGCTTTTGAGGAGAGACTGAGTTGATTGGGATTATATTTAAGAGAATTTAGAAGAATGAGGTGGATCTTATTAAACATGCACAAATATGAATGGAATAGGATAGAAGTAAACATAATGTTTCTCCTGGCAGGTGAAACTAGAACAAGAGGGAATAACCTCAAAATTTGGAGGACCAGACAAAGGGTGAATTGAGAAGGATCTTCTTCACTCAGAAAGTTGTTCGAATCAGTGAAGTAGTTGGGGCTTCATTATTGAATGCTTTCAACCTAAGGTAGATAACATGTTGAACAGCGAAGGAAACAAGGGTTCTGGTGAGAGGGCAGGCAAGTGGAGCTGATGCCATGAAAAGATCAGCCATGATTTTATTGAATGGTGGAGAGGGCTCAATGGGCTAGATGGCCTACTCCTGCTCCCTGATTCTTATATTCTTATTGTGTCACATACTTGATCTGATTGTGGAAATTGGGGCAAATTGAAGGAGGGTCCTTTGATTGAAAGATATTCGAGCAAGTTGCGATTACAACACAATGGGATATTATATTCAGTATGAGAACGAGCAATTTGACTCAGGATCAGGGTGTTTAATTTATCGCACATTTAAGAGGGTCTATTCTGAGGCAGCGCCTCAATCGAATGGGGTCAGAAAGGAGGGAGTGCTTTCTCATCAGAGGGTTAAGGGGCGAGGTATTTCAACACTGTTAGAGGGTCGGATTGATGGAGGGACTCTTTATCAGCATTCCAGTCAAGGAAGTGCATCTTTTCAAAGGAGTCACAATTAAGGATATACCTCATAATGTTATGCTCCGTACTGGAGAACTGCAGGTCACTCAGAGAGTCACTACCTCTTTGTTTGAGGGCCAGTTCTGAGTGTCGGCTTTTTTTAACAACATGACAAGCTGTCACAAGCTGTTTTAATGAAGCTCAGTTCAAGAGGTGAAAGCAGGCCTCGTACGAGGGGCTGGTAATGAAGTTTGATGTCTTTTTATTCTATTCTCTTCTCTGTCTTCTACACAGTATTTATGTCATGTGTGTTCCATCTTTCAAACTTCTATAACAGTCCCGATCACTATAAACTCCTCCAGTCACAGCTTCTCTCCCTATCTCTGTAACTTGCTCTGGTATCGAAAACATGCCCTATCTCAGCAATCTCATCCTCCAGTCAGTGCAGCAGTTACTATCTTTCCTATGATCTCCAATCTCTGCAAAATCCTACAACCTTCCTCATCTGTGCACCCTCCTCCCGCCCCTGCAACAGTCTTTCCTCCTATCCAACAGAAACTCACTACTTCTGCAAACTCCTACCGTTAATACAGATCTCCTGAACTGCTTGATGTTCTCCAAACATTACATCTTTCCATCCACGTGTAACTTGTTCCAGTCTCTAGTACACTCAGTATTCGTGTCAACTTCTGAAGCCACTTTGACCCTACCCATATCTGTCACCTCATTCAGTCCCTATAATATCCTCTATCTCTGACCTTCTCCTGTTACTACACTTCTCCCCATCTCTACTTTCTCCAGTCACAACTAACCTTCCTAACGATGTAATCTCCTGCAGATGCTAAAACTCTCCATGTTCCTGTAGCATTCTCTTGATTGTGATAATCACCTCCAGTGCCTACAGCTATCTTTTTGTCCTTCCTTACGTCCTTCAGTCTGAAGAAACGTTGCTAACTCTGTAACCTTATCCATTGTCTACAGACCACCATGTCACTATCCTCACCCAGTCTTGACATCGATCCCTATGTCTGTGATCGCCTGCAACCTTCCTATTGTTGTAATCATCTTCCATCCTTACAATAAACACTAATTGATTAACCTCTTTCTGGACTACGTACTATGTGTGCTTTCTCCTTCTGTTCATGCAACCCTTGTGACCTCTGCAACGTTATCCAGTCTGTACCTTTGTATCTTATTGTCAATACTGCGTAGAAACAGGACCTTCCATCCACCATGTGTCTGCAGACAACCAGCAGCAAACTTCACTAATCTCACTTCCCTGCACTTTGTCCATAAGCTACTAAATTCTGGCATTTTAATTACCCCTCCAGATGTTTCTTCAATGTTGTGAGAGTATCTACCTCCACCATCCTCTCAGGCAAACATTCCATCTATCTCCCATCTTGTGGGTTAAAAAAAACTTCTCAAATTTCCTCCAATTGACCTGCTAAAATTAGATTACCTACATTGAGGAAACAGGCCGTTTGTCCCAACCAATCCTCCAACGAGTAACCCACTCAGCCCCATGCACCTTTTTATCCCTTAATAATGCACTTAACACTATGGGCAATTCAGCATGGCGAATTCACCTGATTGGCCCATCTTTGGATTATAGGAGGAAACCAAAGGAAACCCACACAGACACGGGGAGAATGTGCAAACTCCACACAGACAGTTGCCTGAGGCGGGAACCAATCTCGGGTTGCTGCTGTTGTGAGATAGCAGTGCTAACCACTAAGCCACTGTGACACTCCTCAGCTTAATATTTGCCTCTTGTGTATGACAGCATGCAATGGGGAAGAGATTCTCAATTTCTACTCTGTCTGTATCTCCCATAAGTTTGGAAACTTTGGTCAGATTCCTGACTCAGCCTCCTCTGCTCCGACAAAAACAATCTCAGCCTACCAGTCACCCCTCATAACTGAATATTTTTCATCCAACACAACATCGTGTTGGGTGTCCTTTCCATTCTCTCCAATGCAGGCATGTTTTTATGATCGAGTGGCAAGCAGAACTGTGCACAATATTCCATATGTTGTCTCACAAATATTTGAAGAAAGCTTCCTTACTCATTCATTCCTGACGAAGAGCTCATGCTCGAAACATCGATGTTCCTGCTCCTCGGATGCTGCCTGACCTGCTGTGCTTTCCCAGCACCACACTCTCGACACCTGATAATGAAGACAAGCATTCCAGACGCCAGCTTTGTCAACCTGTTTGCCTGCACTAATTCCTTCATGGAACTAGAGACGTGTACGCCACGACCCCTTAGTACTCCCCAGGATTTGAACATTTATTGTGCATGCCCTTAATTTCCATTTGCCATTCCTGTTCAATTACCAGCTGATCAGTAAGACAGGGACCATCTTCCTCACTATCAACAGCGTCTTCAAAGTGTCATCTGCAAACTTTCTAAGTTCACTTTCTAAATTGAAGTAAAGTCAGAGAAACAGGTCCTTTGGTCCAAATTGGACCATGCTGATGATGATGCCCACAAAGCTTATTCCAAGTGACCACATTTCTTCCATATCCCTCTCAACCCTTCTCATCCATGCGCCTATTCTTTTAAGTATTGCTATTGTACCTGCCTCAACCACTTCCTCTGGCAGCTCATTCCATATGTGCACCACTCTCTACCTGACGGACTTACACCTCAGGTCATTCTTAAATCTTTCCCCTCTCACCTTAAACCATTTCACTCTAGTTTTCAGTTCCCCATCCCTGGGAAAACAGGTATATGCGCTCATCCTATCTGTGCTCCTCATGATTTTATGCACCTAATGAGGTCACCCCTCATTCTCTGACGTTCCAAGGAATAAAGTCCGATAGTGATGAACCTCTCCCTGTACCTCAAGCCTACTTGTCCAGGCAACATCCTCAGGTCTGCTTTGCACTCTTACCACTTCCAAGTTATTAATACAAACAACAAACAGCAAGAATCCCAGTGCTGAACAATATGGTACACTGCTGATCAGAGGTTTTGCGTTGCTAAGACAACCCTGTACCAATACCCTTTGTCCAGTATTTGTAAGGCAAGGTTAAATCCAGTTTGCCAACTTGTTTTGGATGCCTTGGGCCCTTACGTTTTGTACCAGCTTTCCATGTGGGACTTTGTCAAATGTCTTAGTTAAACCCATGTAAACCACATCAACTGCATGACCCTAATCAATATATTGAAGCATGTTTACAAAAACCTCAATTAAATTAATCTCTCTCCAGTCCAGTCACCCCTCTCTTTTTTTGACTTTGCCTCGTTCCTACTACAATCTCTGCCTCTGTAAATTACATAATTCTGAAAATAATTCTCGTCAATATAAACTTTTCCTGACATTACATGCTCCATATGACTGTAACCTCTTACTGTCCAGAGAAATCTTTGTGACTCGAACATTTGTCATTTCCTACAGCACCCCCTATTCCCTGTTATCTCCACCAGCCTCTAAAACTGTCCTTGTCCCTGCGAAGCTAATCTAACTTGTACACAGCTCCCTTTGGCTGCAACCTGCCCCTCAGTCCCTACAAAATTCTTCATCTAAACAATGTTGTCATGTCTTAACAACCCTCATGATCACTGTAAATTCTTCACATAATTACAGCACTGATTACTGCTGTAACCTCTTCTCAGATCTACAAACGTTTTGCTGTCCGTAACCTTCTTTATTCCATACAAACGTACTATCCCTGTAAGCTTCTTCTGTCTCTCATATATACTGTTTCAGAATAATTTTCTCCAGTTGATACAATCATTCCTATCTCTGCAAGCACCTCTTCCCAATACAAACCTCCCTATCTGTGTTCAATTCCTCAAACTTCTTTCTCTGTGAACAAATCTCCAGTACACTGTGCTGTCCCTATATGTGGAGCCCCTTCCAGATCTGAAAAGCCTGGACTCCCAGGTCTCTTTGTTCAACAGCAATCCCCAGGACCTTACCATTTAGTGGAGAGTCCTGCCCTGATTTGCACTTCCAAAACGCAGCACCTCACATTTCTCTGAATTAAATTCGATCTGCTACTCCTCGACTTGTTGCCCCATACGATCACGTTCCTGTAGTACTCTGAGGTAAACTTCTTTACTGACTGCTGCACCTCCAATCTGGTGTTGTCTACAAACTTATTAAACGTACGTCATAGGTTCACATTCAAAACATTTAGATAAATGACAAATAACAGTGGATTCAGCCCTGAACTTGCGGCACACTGCTGGTCACAGGCCTCCAGTCTCCATTACCAGCCTCTGTCTTCTATTTGCGAGCCAGTTCTCTATCCAAATTGCCAGTTCTCCCTCGATTCCATGTGATCAAACATTGTTAACCAGCCTAACATGAGGAACCTTATCGAATGTCTTACTGAAGTCTACATGGATCATGTCCACCGCTCATTGCTAAGTAGCCCTTTGCTACTTCTTCACAAACTGCAATCAAGTTAGTGAGAATCCATTTCCCATGCAGAAATCCATGCTGACTGTCCGTAATCAGTCCTTGCATTTCGAGTACATATAAATCCTGTCCCTCAGGAATCCCTCCAATAACTTGCTCACCACTGATGTCAGGCTCACCAGTCTACAGCTCCCTGGCTTTCCTTACCACCCTTCTTAAATAGTGGCATTATGTCAGCCAACCTCTGGCACCTCACCTGTGTCTGTTGATGAGACAAATAGTTCAGCAAGGGGCCCAGAAATCACTTCCCTAACTTGCCACAGAGTTCTGGGTACACATGATCAGGTCCCGGGTATTTATCCACCTTGATGCGTTTTGAGACGTCCAACTTATACAATGTGGACATTTTTCAGGATGTCGCTATTTATTTCCCCACTTTCTGTATCTTCTATATCGTTCTCCACAGTAAACACTGATGCAAAGCATATAGTATATTCCCCCATCTCCTGCGGTTCCACACATAGGTAGCCTTGCTGATCTTTAATGGACATAATCTGTCACAGTTGCCTTTTTACCCTTCATGTAGTTAACCCTTTTGATTCATTTAACCCTATTCGCCAAAGAAATCCCATGTCCCCATTTTACCCTCATGATTTTCCCCCCTTAAGTATACTCTTACCGCCTTTATACTCTTCTAGGGATAAAATCTGATTGAAGATTTGTAGCTCGGGTATCCGAGCAACTCACTAGAACAAAGGACCCAATACCCAGCATGAGCCAAACTAACGTAGTTTACAAAATACCATGCAAGGACTGCACAAAACACTATATAGGACAAACAGGAAGACAGCTAACAATCCGCATCCATGAACATCAGCTAGCCACAAAACGACACGACCAGCTATCTCTAGTAGCCATACACTCAGACAACCATCAACATGAATTTGACTGGGAAAACACCACTATCATAGGACAAGCCAGACAGAGAACAGCCAGAGAATTCCTAGAGGCATGGCATTCATCCCCAAACTCCATCAACAGACACATTGACCTGGACACCATATACAAACCACTACAGCTGAAACTGACACCCGGAAGCGGCAAGAACATCCATCAACAGACACATCGACCTGGACCCCACATACAAATCACTGCAGCTGAAACTGACGCCCGGAAGCGGCAAGAACAAACCAATATAAATACCGGAAGAAACATCAAAGCAGCGCTTCACACGAGGCTCCAACAGCACTGATGATGTTCCCTAGCCAGGGAACGAAACGTTTGCAGCAAAAACTTCCAGGTCGGCGAGCAGAACCACAACAACTCTTCTAGGGATTCATTCGATCGCTGCTGGTTATAGCTGCTATATTCTACCTCCTCATTCTTGACCAAAATCTCAATTTCTCTAGGTCATGCAACATTCCCTCTACCTTTAAGCCTTGCTAACACGAACATACTGTTGCTGGATTCTCGTTATCGCATTTTTGAAGACTTCCCATTTTGCAGCCATCACTTTACCTTTAAACATCCGGACCCAAAAAAACTTTTGGAAGTTCTTGCCTAAAACAGTCAAAATTGGCCTTCCTCCAATTTCGAACTTTAACATTTAGATCTGACCTATCCTTTTACATCACTATTTTAAAACTAACAGAGTTTGGCATGCAAATGGGCAGAACCAACCTGTTTTTGTGAAAATGCATGCAAAGAGATATTTTATGCATAAAATATAATTTTGAAATAAAAAGAAGCCAGGCTCGATGTGAGGCGAATGCATTCCTGAGGAGCACAAGTCTCTCAGAGAGATGGCCCTGCCTGGCACAACATAACTTTGGTTGGTGTGGAACACAGATCCCAGAGCAGACCTGACCCGGTTGAGGATGAATTGAGACAGGATTTTGTGAACTGCATTCAGCAATGACATCAGTTGTCAATTTCTAATTTCCTTCCTCACAACTTTATGCTTAATTGATGAGGGTGATGATACCTTTCCTCTTGGATTCGCTCATGATACCTGCCAGAAGCAACCAAGTGGATAGAGCATCAGTCGGCCAAGTTCCCAAAGTACATTACCTTTTTTTTCCTTGATTTATCTTCGCTCCCAAGGCCAGTTTGAATACAACTGAGCTGAATAAAACTTGACCGGTAAGCCATCACTTCCAGGAGTTTTAATCTTTTCTAAGTACTTGGGCCTTTGTCAGCTCATTCAGACATAACCGTGTTCCAGCCTCTCCCGTCTGCTGCTGTCTAAGACCTGCGTGATAGAGGACAGGAACGACTGGGAGCAGCACTGTCTGTGGCTTGGTGTCATACAGGCTGGCATAAAGGATTTGCTGATCCTCAGGATGCCAGATTGCACCTTCAGGAAAAAGTACGTCTCATCTTGCTCTACGGTGTGGAACCTGGACAGAAAAAGCAGCTTGTTTGCCTCCAAAGCAGACAGCAAGACTTGCTGCTTCTTCACCTCCTATCGACCCTCTGTCACATCAACGCCCATTGTGTATAGCAGGAACAGATTCTGCATGCTTTTGTGCCTTTGGACAACTTTCCCCTGCTCGCGCTGTCTTGCCTTCTGAACACCTATCAGGATAAAGGACCTGTTCCCTTTAAATCTTTCTCTCGAGTCCAATAGAGACTCATAGAAGGGTTTCACAGTTCTCCAACCAGTATAATTCATTGTTTTCTGGGTTCAACAATTTCACATTCAGCTTCCACCTTCCCTTGCTCGCAGGCAGGTCATCCTGCAGATAGCCAGCCAGCAGGGGGCAGTGGTCAGAGAATAACATCAGCTTGGTATCGATGGGTCTGACCGAGAATGTTGGCGACAGGTGTATCTACATTGCGCTCCGTCTGCAGGGGGATGCTGAAGATGTGTAACTTGGCGATCTTAACCATTTCCAATGGGAATCTGGATGTGGAGTCCAGTAATTTTAAACAGTCTCATCGTGACGCGGCCTCAATTACACACCCTGCTCTAAATTTACAATAATTTTAAGCAGTCTCACAGTGACCCTGGCCTCAGGTATGCACAGCTCAGCAATTATGCAGTAACTGTGAACCTCCTGCCCTCAGTTAAACACCCCCCTGTAACTGTAAGTTAACTTTAAACAGTCTCAAAGTGATCTTGGCCTTATCTAAACGGTGACTGTAACGAGTCTCTCAAAAGGCCTGGCCGCATCTGCACACCACCCAGTTACTATATAATGGCTGTAAACAGTGTCACAGTGAGCCTGATTGATTCATACTCCGACCAGTAACTCCTCAATGTCGGTGGCCTGTTTCACAGTCAGCCTGGCCTTATCTACTCTTCATGTGAGTCAATCCTTTGTGTCCTCTTCCATTTAGCCCCTGTCTTTGGGAATGCAGCCAGATTCCCCTCCAGGCCGCATTTCATTCTCCTCACTGCCTTGGTGTTCCCATGTACAGCACTTGTCTGTCCCTTTCCCTCCTGAATATTCTTGGGAATCCCAACCCTCTCCATGACCCCACCTTCCATCTGCAGTGTTGGAGAATCCCCACCATGGACACTGCCATTACTTCTCCAGCTTGTTCATATTTCTTCACAAAAGAGAAACACGATTTGTAGACAGCAGTAAGTGGCCGATGAATGAAATAAATCGTACATCTGAATGCAGAATACAGTTCAGTGGTGGAATTAACTTTACTTTATGTGCATATAACAGAAGCAGGAAAATGCGATTTCTGAAACGTTTTATAGCTCAGATTGAGGTTCATATTGGAGGTTTGCTTGCTGAGCTGGTATCTTTGTTCTCATACATTTTGTCACCATGCGAGGTAAAATCAGTGAGCCTCCTGTCCCACTTTCTCCGTATGCTTCTGGGTCTGTTAAAAAGCGGTAAAAGTTATGTATAGTTATGCATGTAATTATTTCACTGAGTACAAGTGTGCAAAGAAATTATATCTCTGCTTTTCAACGAATTGTAAAAGCACAACACTGGACATGGAACATTTGGAAATGGTACCGAAAGTGCAGAGTTCAATGGCTTAAAGAGGATTACAAATCAAGATCTGGGGAACTGAAAACATGCTCTGTACCCAAACTTAACCCGCCAGATTGATTTGCAGGGAAGACAGCAACTGAGGGTCAATACTGAAGGAGTGCTGCACTGTTGGAGAGTCAGTACTGAGGGAGTGTCACATTGTTGGAGGGTCCGTACAGAGGGACCACCATACTGTTGGAGGGTCAGTACATGGGGAGTGCTGCACTGTCAGAAGGTCAGTATTGAAGGTGTGCTGCTCTGTCGGAAGGATCACTACTGAGTGTCGCACTATCAGAGGTTAGTACTGAGGTAATGCCATACTGTTGGAGTGTCCTTTTCCATTTTTTGTCCAGTTTCACTCCACAAGCTCCTGATTGAAATTGCTCTCACTGCTCTTTCAGGTAGTATGTTTCAGACCCTAACTCCTCCATCAAACCTGCCTCTCCCACCCTCTCAGGCAGTATGTCCAGTCCCAAACACCTCAATTGACCCTGTCTGAGCCACACTCTCAGGCAGCATGTTCAGACCCTAAATCCTCTATCAATCCTGCCTCCCCCACACTCTCAGGCATTGTGTTCAACACAGCAACCCCACGCTCGACAACACTTAAGAAGCAGAGGACAAATACATGGATCGGAAAGGTTTACAAAGATATCGGCTAAGTCCAGGGAAATATGGTGAGCATGGAAGACCATTTTAGTTTACACAGACCAGTTTGGGCCAACATCCCTGTCTCCGTGCTGTAGCACAATGTCAACCTGCCTCCCCGACATTCTCAGACACTACGTTCCTAATCCTAACCCCTCAATTGATCTTGCCTTCACCACACTTTCAGGCACAGTGTTCCTGTCCCTAACTCCAGTGGGAATGGAGTGTAAAGCAGTGGAATGTTCCTCCTGCAGAATGTGGGAAGTAAGGGTCACCACTAGTGTCCCTGCTGACTACATCTGTTGGAAGTGCACCCAACACCAGCTCCTCGAAAACCGTGTTAGGGAACTGGAGTTGGATGAACTTTGGATCATTCGGGAGGCAGAGGTGGTAACTGACAGGACTTACAGAGAGGTAGTCACTCCCCAGATAAAAGTAAAAGACAGATGTGTAACAGTTAGGGGACAGAAAGGGAGCAGACAGGCAGTGCAGGGATCCCCTGTCGCCATTCCCCTCACCCATAAGTACACCGTTTTGGATACTGTTGGGGAGGGCGTTGACATACCAGGGGAAAGCAGTGTGGCACCTGCTGCTCAGAAGGGAAGGGGGAACAGGAGCAGAGCAGTCATTATTGGGGACTCGATAGTTAGGGGGACAGATAGGAGGTTCTGTGGGGACGAGAGAAACGCACAGTTGGTGTGTTGCCTCCCGAGTGTCAGGGTCCGTGATGTCTCTGATCGTGTTTTTGGGATCCTTCGGGGGGAGGGAGAGCAGCTCCAAGTCGTGGTCCACATTGACACCATCGACAAAGGTCGGAGGAGTGATGGGGACTTGAGGTAGAAATTCAGGGAGCTAGGATGGAAGCATTGAGCTAGGACAAACAGAGTTGTTTTCTCTTGTTTGCTGCCCGTGCCATGTGCTAGTGAGGTGAGGAATAGGGAGAGAAAGGAGTTGAACACGTGGCTACAGGGATGGTGCAGGAGGGAGGGTTTGGGTTTTTTTGATAATTGGAGCTCTTCC